>NC_056735.1:1777132441-1777381669 GCF_019279795.1 Protopterus annectens
CCAAAAGAAAATTCCTCAGGAGGAGAGGCAGAAGGAATTGATTCTTCTGCGTCAGAGTCCTCATATGGAAAATAAGGGCCTTCTGGGGGATTTGAGTTTTCTGAATCATCCGAGGAATAATCTGATGAAACTGGCTCAGGGGGCTCTGCTCTAGGCCTCTTCTGAGGGGATGAGAGGCCCTGTCAGGGTGAGGTTGGGATCCCCTGATCAAAGAAATGAGATCCTCTGCCAGGCTGAGCATTTGGGAACTGGAGCTAGGCCTGTGTGAGGGGGTTTTAGCAGGCAAGGCCTTAGAAGATTTAGCTGCTTTAGCCCTAGAAAAAGCCTTGATGGACATGGATGCAGGGGGCCTAGCAGCTCCACGTGCAGGAGTAGATATGTCTAAGGGGATAGTATCTGATAAATCCTGAGAACCTGCAACAGCAGGTGGAATTTCAGTAGCAGATTCAGCCATGCTCGAAGAGGCCTCGGTTGTAGGAGGCATGCTTTCGGCCGAAGGAAGAACCGTGGACTCGGTTTCAGCCGAAACCGAGACACTCACGGTTGGCTTAACCGTGGTTTCGGCCGAAACCGCGGACCGCGAGTGTCGGTCCTTTTCCTTACGCTTTTTAGCTAATTGTGAAGTCGGAGTCTCCGACGGCATGTTGCAAGCAAAAGCGGGCCGAAAACTCCTCTGCAACTCCGACCGACGCCTAAGTGTCCGGCGGTTGAAGGAAGCACAGGCTAGACAAGCTGATACGCCGTGGTCTGGGCCTAAGCAAGGAAGGCAGTAAGAGTGGAAATCCTTATGAGGTATTTGTTTCCCACAAGTTAAACAGTTATTTACTTTTTCTGACATCGGCTGAGGCAAGAAAGAGTCCCCAACGGGGTACTTAGCTTTTTAGAAGTCTTCGGTAGTAGTAATCTCTGGTTCTGACCGACCGGCACTTGCGAACAGCTTCTGCTTCGGGCACCGCGCGGCAAGAAAGACTGAGGAAAATGGTGTCGGCTGATGCCTTTATACCCGATTGACAGCAGCTATGACGTCGGGTGAAGTGCGACATCAGCCGAGGCCAGACCCAGACTTTGGAATCCGGCCGACCGAAGGGCTGCCTGAGGCAGTACAACCCATATGTTAGGACTGCAGATGCATCCTTGAAGGACATCACCATTTAGTAGACAGTATAGTGCATTTTCTATGGAAAGATTGAGAGGGAGACATATTAGAAAAGTGAGCATAACAGAAATAGACTGTAGGTAGAATATAACCATTCACACTTGTAGGACGGTCTATGGTATTACCTGATACAACAGCATTATTTTGCTCAACTCCACACTCTGAAAACTATAATGGATTTGCTACAATTGCAACAAACATGGAATGGTGTTTCCATATATGGAAGTTTGGATACAAACTATAATAAACACAGCTGGCTAGCTACTATAAGATTAAGCCTACAAGTGACAACTAAACGTTCATACTCATGAACTGTGTGCAGAACAGATCCCCATGTTACTGGTCTACTTAGATTGATCGAGGAACGAAAATGTTAAAACCCATACGGTCGAGACCACATGATCAACAATTTAGTGCATCAACTTGTTTTGACCAAGATCGAGGTACAGTTGTGATCGGGAATGTGCCTTTATCCCTACTGTAGTGCAATCTTGGAGTTAGTACATATAATCAAGTAGGGGATGTAGAGATGTGAGAGTGCAGAGGGGGGCGGGGGATTGCCCCCCCCCCCCCCCCCCCCCCCAAAAAAAAAAAAAAAAAAAAAAAAACTGTTTTTGTGTTTCCTGGGTGGTGTTTGGTCTGCTTCCACTGATATACAAACTGAAATATCAATCTTGATTTGAACCATATGGGTTTTAATTTTACTAGATCAAATGAATCATATAAAGAAGTTATGTGCCTACCATAATGTTCCATGTTAGCTGTCTTCATCTCGCCTTCTTTCTTGCTGTTTGGTATCAGAGCCGATCCTCGGCTATGACTCGGCCATCTTCTATAGCTCGAGAGCGGTTTACTGGCTCGAGGCTACCCCTTATCCCATGATGCCTAGCGCTAGCTACCCAGATCTCGTTTGAAATAGCTAATACCAGACATAACTATTGAATGAACCCCTCCAAATAAAAGGTTAAGCATACCTGTCCTACTCTCTAAGTCAGTAGAGGAAACAAACCAGAGAATACTCAGCCAGTGAAACCTGAACTCCTCTCGGTCCAATAGGACAGGGGGATGAAGGAGGGGATGCAAGAAAGAAGGCGAGATGAAGACAACTAACATGGAACGTTATGGTAGGTACATAACTTCTTTATGTTAAGTTGTCAATCTCGATTTCGTTCTTGCTGTTTGGGACAGTGTACCTAGCACCTACAATCCTGGGTGGCTCATTGGAAAAGACTCTTCACAACAGTGGAACCAAAGCTAGCTCTACTCCTGGAGAACAAATCCAACTTGTAATGAGAAATAAAGGTATGAGGATTTGCCCAAGTAGTGACGGCACAGATAGAGTCCATGGGCAACCTAGACTGGAAGGCTAAAGAGGTGGCTAAGGCCCTAGTAGAATGACCTTTCGGTTTGAAAGGCAACTCTTTGTTCCTTAGTTGATAGACAAACGTAATGATGTGAGACAACCACCTGGGTAAGGTCACTTTGGAAACTGGGAGACCCTGTTTGCCTCGAGCATAGGAAAGGAATAGTTGGTCTGACTTCCTTATATCCTTCGTCCTATGCAAGCAGAAACGCAATTGTCTATGAACATCCAATAGATATAACTTGTATTCTGCCTTGTTGGTATGGTTAGGAAAAAACACAGGTAGGTCTATAGATTGATTCAAATTATTTTCTGAGCAGACTCGGAAGGAAAGAGGGATTAGTCCTCAGAGCAGCCCTGTCCTTATGAAATACTAAGTATGGAGGACGGATGCATAGTGCCTGAAGTTCAGAGACATGTCTGGCTAAAGTAATAGCCACCAGAAAAAGAGTTTTCCAAGATAGAAACTTAACGGAGCAGGACGCTGCCAGTTCAAAAGGAGGCATAATCAAGGAGGTCAATACTAAATTAAGAACCCAAGGAGGAGGGGGATCTCTCACTGGGGGTCTAAGGAGGGTAGCCCCTCTTAGAAAGGCTTTACACAGCTTATGAGACATAATGTTTGCATTAGACAACCCAACATGAAAATTTGAAATGGCCGCTAATTGAACCCCGATTGTAGCAGAAGCGGACCCCGAATGAAAGAGTTCTGATAGGAACTCCAAAATTTCGTGGATAGGGGCTGTATCTATATTCCTAGCCTCTGCCCAACAAGAGAAACGTTTCCATTTGCTAGCATAAGTCCTTCTAGTGGTAGACTTAAGGGAGGAGACAATAATGTCGCGTATGGCCGGGGAAATGCTGGGAAGCCTGGCCAAGGTTGGAAGTGGGCAACCAAGTTGTGAGCTGGAGTGTTTACAGGGATTGATGCAGCCCACCTGATTGATGAATCAGTAGGTCTGGAATCGGATCCAGAGTCCAAGGCTGCTCGAGAAGGTAATGGTGCAGAAATGGGAACCATATCTGTCGAGGCCAGTAGGGGGCAATGAGGATCATTCTGCAACCTAACGACATAGCTTTCTGTATGAATTTCGGTATCAGAAGAAATGGAGGGAAGGCATAAAGAAGTCCCTGAGGCGAATCATGGACTACAGCGTCTCTGGGAGAGTGACCAGGAAGCGGAAGAAGGGAGAAGTAGTTGCTGCATTTGCTGTTGAAGGGGGTGGCAAAAAGGTTGCATCAAGGCTGTCCCCATTTGCAGAAGATTGAATCCGCAACCACCTGATTCAGAGACCACTCGTGAGGCATGAGAATAGCTCTGCTGAACCTGTCTGCTATGACGTTGGACGTCCCAGGGATGTGCGTCGCAATCAGAAATAGTACAGTTTTGTACCTACCATAAATGTAGATGTCCGAACTGGATAGCATCTGCAGTCATAACAAGTGGGTTGTCCTGTCGTCAGGCAGCCCTGCAGTCGGCCGGATTCCAAAGTCCGGGTCCGGCTTCGGCTGATGTCGCACTCCACCCGACGTCATCTCTGTTGGTCTTCGGGTATAAAAGCATCAGCCATTTTCCTCAGTGTTTCTTGCCCCAGATGCCAGTAGCCCTCTTGCAGGCTAAAAATTTGGATAGATGCCAATGTTTCCAAATAGATAGAGGTAAACACAACAATAAGCATATATGTACATATATACAAACAAATACACCATAAAAGACTCCCCAACAGCTAGCTATTAGGAGGGTAAACACCCTAGGAGTACCACAGAGGGGAAGGAGGGAGGGTAATCCTGACTGCAGATGCTATCCAGTTCGACATCTACATTTATGGTAGGTACAAAACTGTACTATGTCCTTCATGGATGCATCTGCAGTCATAACAAGTGGGTAGAATACCATAGCCAACAAGGGAGGAGGATAAAAGTAGATTATGGTGTGTTTAGGATCCCTTGCAGTACAGCAGTGGCAAACCCTGCTCGGGATCTGGAATATAGAGGCAAATTATAATGCTTGGCAAATGTATGCACGGAGGTCCAAGTAGCAGCCTCAATAATGTCTTTGGTTGCCACTCCTCGTAAGAAGGCTGTGGTAGTGGCTGTTGCCCTTGTAGAATGAGGTCTTATGTTCTGTGGAATTGGTTTTCCATGGAAGGAGTAACAGTATCGTATGCAGTTTCCTATCCATTTGGAGATTGTCTGTTTGGAAATAGCTTTTCCTTCCCTTCCTGTTGCATAGGCTACAAAAAGTTGGTCAGTCTTTCTGCTGTTTTTGTTCTGTCCAAGTAGTAGCGTAGCTGTCTATGTACATCCAAGGTATGCAGTATTCTTTCCCTCTGTTTTGTGGGTTGGGAAAGAAGGTAGGTAGGTGGATTGCCTGGTTCAAAGACACTCTGGATACCACCTTGGGCATAAATGTAGGATTAGTCCTCATGGACACTCTATCTTGGTGGAAGATTAGGAAGGGTTGCACTGCCATTAAGGCCTGTAGTTCTGAAACCCTCCTTGCTGAAGTTATTGCCAGTAGGAAAGCAGTTTTCCATGACAGGTGTTGTAGGTCTGCTGTTGCTGCTGGTTCAAAGGGTGATAGTGTCAACTTTTCTAGCACAAAGTTTAAATCCCAAGCTGGTAATGGTGGTTTCCTTGGAGGTTTTACATTCTTGATTCCTCTGAGGAACTGCCTGAGCAAAGGGTGTGAAAAACAGGTGGATCAAAGCTGTATTCTGCTGAAATAGCTGATGCATGTATCTTGATGGAGGAGTAGGACAGGCCTGAATGAAGAAGTTCGCCAGATACTCCAGAATGTTAGGCATATCTATGTTTGACACATCCTTTCCTCTTTCCACTCCAAATGACAAACCTTTTCCATTTTCCAGCATAGTTCCTTCTTGTTGAAGGTCTGCGTGCTTCAAGAATAATGTCTTTAACTCTTTGGGAAAGTTCTGGATTAGCTGCTGTTATGTGATGTTCCATGCAGTCAGTTGCAGCGTTTTTAGGTTTGGATGTATGATGCTGTAGTTGTTCTGAGTTAACATCAAAGGCATCAGAGGTATTGGCCACATTTTGTTCTGAGACATGCTCTTCAGTAGTGGGTACCAGTGCTGTCTTGGCCAGTTTGGAGCTATCAGGATTATCCTTGGACGCTCTTCCTTGATTTTTAGTAGTACCTTGTGTATCAAAGGAAGAGGTGGGAATGCATATGCTGTTAGGCCTTTCCAGTTGAAGGAGAGTGAGTCCACTTTCCATGCTAGTGGGTGGAATGTCCTTGTGCAGAATTTTTTGAGCTGGTGATTGAGAGGTGATGCGAATAGGTCTATCTGTGGCATTCCCCATTTCTTTGAGATGGTCTTGAAGATGTCCGGGTGCAGTTTCCATTCGTGGGCATCCGAAGTGGTTCTGCTTAATATGTCTGCTAGAGTATTGTCTTTCCCCGGTACAAATATTGCCTGTAACTGAATGTTGTAGCTGAGTGCCAGGGTCCACAGCTCCAAAATCATTCTGCATAGGGGGTATGAATGAGTGCCTCCCTGTTTGTTGATGTACCACATGACTGTGGTGTTGTCTGTCCTTATCATCAACTGGCCCTCTTTGAGAAATGGTTTGAACTTTTGGATTGCCAGTTTTACTGCCAGCATTTCTTTTAGACTGATGTGCAGGCGAAGTTGATCCTGTGTCCACAATCCTTGCACGCATTTGTTCAGCATGTGGGCCCCCCATCCTAGGTCTGAAGCGTCTGTTGTGATGGTCTGGCTTGGTTGACATCTGCGAAAGGGTAGGCCTGGGTTTGACTGGCATGCCTGAGCCCACCATAGGAACTCCTGTTTTAAGCATGGAATTAGTGGGATTTCTGTTTCTAGACTGTGTCTGTGTTGGGACCATAAATTCTTTAGGTACCACTGTAGTTTCCTCATATGTAGTCTGGCAAATGGGACCAAGATTATGCATGATGCCATGAAGCCCAAGGCCTGCAGAACTTTTCTTGCTGTTAACTTGTTCAGTTTTGTTAGTGCCAAAAGTAAAGAGGAAGTTCTTTTGTTTTTCTGTAGTCAGGAATGCCATTTGTTGTACTGTGTCCAATTCCGCCCAAGAACGTCCTTGTTTGGGATGGTATCAGCCTTGACTTTTGTAAATTGACTGTGTATCCCAGTCCTTGTAGCAAGTAAATGACCCTTTGTAAATCTGTTGTCAGCTTGCTTTTGTTGTCCCTTGTAGCAGGCAGTCGCCCAGGTATGGGTAAATTTGAATTCCTGTAGTCTGCAATGGGCGATTACTGATGCCAGGCATTTTGTGAATACTCTGGGCAGTAGATAAGCCAAAGGGCAATGCTGAGAATTGATAGTGCTCTGATCCTGCAAGAAATCTGAGGTATCTTCTGCAGATTGGTCGAATGGGGACGTGCAGGTATGCCTCCTTGAGATCTAGAGTTACCAGCCAAGACTCCTTGCCCAGCATGGGAAGAAGTTGCTGTAGGGTCAGCATTTTGAATTTTGGGACAATGATGTATGTATTTAAGGTGGACAGGTCGAGAATTGGTCTCCAACTTTTTCCTTTCTTGGAACTAGGAATAGTCTGGAGTAGAACCCTTTCCTTGTTCTGCTGTTGGCACTCTTTCCACAGCTCTCATGTTTGCTAACTCCATTATCTGGCGTAGAGCCTCTGTTTTTGATTTGGAGGTAGGTTTGGCATTCCTCTTTGACTGGTAAAGTGTGGAAGTGAAACCGGTAACCTTGATCTATGGTTTGTAAAATCCACTTGTCTTTTGTTATGTAGTGCCAGTTCTTTGGAAATAAGGTTAACTTTCCGCCTAGAGGAGCTGCTATTTGTTCCCTGGTAGGCGGATTTAGGATTAAGTCACTGTGGTTGTGCTGATGTAGTGGCAGTGGCTGTGTCTGTGTCTCTGTTGTTACCTTGCCACTGTCGTCCTCTGTAGGCACCTCCTCTGGATTGGTTTCTGCCTCTGGAGCGTCTATTCCTGCCCCTTTGAAATTTTGTGGAGTCAGGAAAGGACCAATTTTGGCAGGCCAGTTCCTGCTAAACCTTGGGGTTGAACCTGCAAGAAATCTTTAACAGTTTGAACAGATTTTGCCTTTTCTTCCATTTTCTTCATAACCTGCTGGGCAGGTGTACCAAACAAACTTGTCTTGTCCATAGGAGCATCTAGCAACTTAGCTTTAACATGATCTCGTAAAGCTTGTTCTTTTAGCCATGCATGCCTTCTTATCACTGTGCCTGTCATGGCTGATCTAAATGAAGCCTCCAGTGCATCATAGCCACATTTTAAGGAATGGTTGCTAACCTGTTGTATGTTATTTACCATCTCTAATACATATTTCTTATCAAGAGATTCATCAGTGGTTAGTTTTTTAGTTAACTGATCAAGCATAAACTCTTGGTATTGTATCATGTGAAACTGACAGTTTAAAGCTCTAGCTGAGAGAGTAGCTGAAGTGTAGACCTTTTTACCCCATCTGTCTAATGACCTTGCTTCCCTTTCAGAAGGAATAGGGTTTTAGCTGTGGTCGCGGCTACTGCCTTGGGACCCTGGGATATAGTTTCTGGGTCTGCAAGTGGGGCCTTGTAAAGGTGGTGATGAGTATCTGGCACCCTGTAAAATCTGTCTGGTTTGGCAGGGGCTGGGGTAAAGAATCTGGAGCGGAGCAAACATCATTGAAAGCATCATCCACCACAGAGAGAACAGGAGGTATAGCTAAGGGCCTGTGCTGTGGGAGGTGCAGAAAGGTCCTAAGTCTTTTCTGGAGTCTGAAAAATCCTGTTGCTGCCATTGGAACTGTTCTCGCATGGCATGCAAGGTTTCCCCAAAGGAGAATTCTTCTGGTGGGGAAGCAGCTGGAATGGATTCTTCAGCATCAGAATCTTCAAAATTGGAGAAGGGAGCCTCAGGCTGGTCAGTTATGTCTGATTCATCAGCAGAATCATCAGAAGACACTGGCTCAGGGGGCTCTACCCTAGGTCTCTTCTCTGGGGGCTGAGAGGCCCTGTCTGGGTGAGGTTGAGATCCTCTAATTAAAGAAATTAAATCTTCTGCCAAAGAAAGCATTTGAGAACTAGAAGAGGGCCTGGATGTGGGGGGTTTAACAGGCACTGTTTTAGAAGTCTTGGCTGCTTTAGCCCTGGCGAAGGCCTTAATGGACATGGCAGCAGGAGGCCTAGCAGCACCACGTGCTGGGGTAGAGACATCCAAGGGAATGGTGTCTGATAAGTCAACCACCGTAGTGGGTAAAATTTCTGAGGTCGATTCAAGAGTTGTAGCAGGGGCCTCAGTTGTAAGAATAGGTTCAGCTGTACTTTGATCAGTTTTCTCGGTTTCAGCCGAAACCGAGACACTCGCGGTTTGCTTTACCGTGGTTTCGGCCGAAACCGCGGACCGCGAGTGTCGGTCTTTATCTCTGGACCCGACCGACCGGCACTTGCGAACAGCTTCTGCTTCGGGCGCCACGCGGCAAGAAAGACTGAGGAAAATGGCGTCGGCTGATGCTTTTATACCCGAAGACCAACAGAGATGACGTCGGGTGGAGTGCGACATCAGCCGAAGCCGGACCCTTCGGAATCCGGCCGACTGCAGGGCTGCCTGACGACAGGACAACCCACTTGTTATGACTGCAGATGCATCCATGAAGGACATCCTTGGGAGAAAATCGCCCACTGCCAGAGTCTGAGCACTTCTCGACATAGGGTGTAGGACCTAGTTCCACCTTGCTTGTTGATGTACCACACCACTGACATATTGTCCGTTTGAATCACAATGGTCCCAGAAGGGAGAGAGTCCTGAAGAGCTTGCAACGCTAGGAGCACGGCTCTCATTTCTAGGACGTTTATATGCAGATGGTACTCGTGAGTCTGCCAAGTGCCTTGGACTGTCCTTCCCTGATAATGCCCCCTCCACCCCATCAGTGAGGCGTCTATTGTCACTGTAGCAACCGGAGGGGGCTGAATGAAGGATCTGCCCTGAGTGACTAGTGGGGAGACCATCCACCAGGAAAAGTGCCTTTTGCATGCTTCTGTAATAAAGATCGTGTGAGACATGGGGAGCTGTTGGAAGGACCACTGTGTGAATAGAAGCCACTGAAGGATTCTCTTGTGAAAGCGGGCCAGGGGTATCAGAAGAATTGCCGCTGCCATAGAACCTAGAGTTTGAAGGACATACCTGACTTGTACCCTTTTGCATTGCATGAGGATATGAACTTGCTGGCGAATTGTGGAAGCCCTGTCCGAAGGTAGCTTTGCGGACATGCTCCTTGTATCTAAGTCTGCTCCTACATAAGTAATAGATTGACAATGCAACAAGGCAGATTTTTCGAAATTTATGGTAATGCGTAGCTGGGAGCAAATTGAAATTGTATAGTCCTTGGCTTGAAGGAGTTGATGCCTGGTGGTAGCAGTAAGGAGCCAGTCATCTAGATATGGAAACACCTGGAATCCTCGACTCCTCAGGTGAGCCATGACCACTGCCATACATTTGGTGAACACCCTGGGGGCTGTGGTGAGACCAAAGGGCAAAGCTCTGAACTGATAATGACTGTCTCCCAGCTGGAAGCGAAGGAACCTCCTGGAGCATCTGTCCATTTTGATGTGATAGTACGCATCCTGGAGATCTATGGAGCACATCCAACTGTCCTGACCCAGAAAGGGTAGAATGGACTGTAGCATGACTATCCGAAACTTTGTCCTTTGAACAGACTTGTTCAGTCTGCTGAGATCCAAAATAGGTCTCCAGTCCCGTCTTTTTTGGTACCAAAAAGAACCTTGAGTAAGTTCCGGATCCATGTTGGTCTGCCGGGACTTCCTGAATGACTCTTTTTTTCTAGCAGTTTTGAAACTTCTATAACTGCTTGGTCCCTCAGATTGGGTGGAACATCTGGGAGGGACTTGCGTGACGGTAAAGGGGGTTGAGAGAATGGGATTCTGTAACCTCCGGATATGATTGAATGTACCCATTTGTCTTGCGTAAGGTTTAGCCAGACTTGTGGGTACAAGGAAAGTCTTCCCCCGGACAGTCGGGCAACCCTTCAGGGATGTTGGAAGGGCTTGTCAGAGAAAGATTCTCTGCTGCCCTGGTTCTGCGGACCCCCTCTGCCACAAGGGCGGTGTCTGTTGTTATTATTTTCTCCTCTGCCCCTGGAGGAAAAATCACTACGTGTGTCGGGCGAAGCTCCCCGGGATTTCCGAAACCACATTTTCCCACTCTTCTGACCTTTGGGGTATGGTCTGGAAGGAGTGGAAAAACGGACTCCCACGGCAGAGAGAGTCTTGCCTTCCTGCTCACACCTAGTGAGAGTGTCTTTCACCTGTGGTCCAAAGAGAAAGGAACCGTCAAAGGGAGTGTTGGTGAATGACGCTCTAAAGGGTTCCGCAAAATTACACAGCAGCGTCCGTGCATGTCTCCGAAGGGCCATGCCTGTGCCTTCGGATCTACTCGCACCATTGGCTGCATAGGAAATGAGCCTCATGGAGGAGTTAACTACTGAGTTAAGGGTCGCCAGCTGAGAAGCCACTTTAGCCTGAGCCCCTTCAGCTGATGGATCCTGGAGGGCATCTCCGAGCTCTTTCAGGAGATCCCTCTGAAGCCTGGTGAAATGGCATAAATAATTCAGTGACCTCATAGAAAAGGTCGCTGAAGCAAACATTCACTTCCCGTACCTGTCCATAGTCCTGGACTCCATGTTAGGAGGATGGACAGAGGAAGAAGTTTCCGCCACCTCCTTTTTAGTGGCTGCTGCTACCACCATGGCATCCACGGGAACACACTTAGTAAGGAACTGCTCATCAGGGGGTGCAGTAATAAACTTGCCTGGTCTCCTCGGGGTTGGTTCCACTGTATCCGCGGCTGACCAAGCCCTTCGAGCCACTACTGACATTAGTGGATCGAAAAGCAGAGAAACCCAGGAGGTGGAAGTCAGGAACCGAATGCATCCAGGAATACAGATTCGTCCTCAGAAGGGGCTAGGGTATTCCAGTTCCCCCTCTGCTTAAGTATTGCTAGGATGTACAAAAAGGAAACATCTTCAGAGGGGGATCTCGGGGACTCATCCAAATCCATATCCAAAGTGACAGACTCGGGGGAGTCAATGTGCTTTCTCTTGCACTTCTTCGTCTGAGGGGGCTCCTCTGAATGATCATGGGAGGCCTCTGAAGAAGAGGAAACACCCAATGGGGTGCACCTTGGAGCGCCGGTTCCCCACGCTTGGGGTCTGGAGAAGGGACAGAGGTTGGCGCAGGCATTACAGGGGACGGAGCCAGTGGGGCTGAAGGTAGAGCTGTTTCAGAGGCCAGCACATTTCTCATGACATCGAAGGTGTCCCTGCCATGATGCAGAGAAGGCTCCGGCTCCGAGGAAACCGGAATCCTCCTCCGCACCAAGGGAGACTGCTCCGAGGCCGATGTAGGAGCCGAGCTCACCTGAGCTGATGCTCCGAGAGGGAGAACGGGATTGGACAAGGGTCCGATGCCACTCGCCCCCCCTCGGAGCCGGCGAGGGAGTCTCGGCACCCAGATCCCTCTACGGAAGGCACCATCGAGGAGATCGGAGCCAACGACGGATATGAAGGAGAAATAGTCATCGGAGCAGACGGTTCCACGACTCGAACCCCAACAAACTCCGGCTCCGAGCTCAATGAAGTCGGAGGAGGAATATCGAAAGAAACGGATGGAGCAGACACCTGTTGAAGAGGGCTGGGCAACATTTTGGCCAGTGCCTGCGACTTCAACAACCTACTGACCACTCTCTCCACATCATGGTCCGAGAGCCTAGAGGACCGAGAAGAGTGGGAAGATCTATGACTGCGATCACTTTGCAACAGGGGAGACCGAGGAGCCGAACGTATGGACTCTAGTGAAGGGGACCTTGGTCTCTTGTGAGTCCTTGACGGCTCCGAAGGTACTGGTGGAGCCGACGAGGAGGCAGTCTCCTCGGTTCCAGCCGGGACCGAAGAAGTAGACCAGACTTGGGCCAAAGACTGCTCCGAGCTGGGAGCTGACGATTTGGCTGGTTTAGGAGATTTCACTGGCTGAGCCTTGGCTGGTGAATCCTGGGGCTTAAGAAGACCCCTCAAAATAAGTTTGTTTTTGCGGTCCTGCAGAACTCCTGGGCTAAATGCATGGCAGATGGAACAAGAGTCCTGCAGGTGCACTGCGCCTAAGCAATAGACGCAAGAAGTGTGCCCATCTGTCAGACATTTTCTGACAGCATGAGTCACACTTCTTGAATCCCGACACCTTGGATTCTTTAGACATAATCCACAAATAGAAGATACCACACTAAGTTATAAATCACTGCTACAGTGACTATTTTAGTAAAGGGCTGAACTAGTAAAGACTAGTACTAGACACTACCACAAAAAATAACAAGTATACTACAAGCTAAAGATATATACATATATATATATATTTATTTTTTTTGAACTAGGAAGCCTCTAACTAAAACGGCTACCTACACAATAAGGAAGAAGAAAATTCTAAGAATAAGCTTACCGATAAGGGGGAGGGGAGGGGAACAACTCTAACTAAAACGAGTTCTAGGAAGACCCACATAAAACACTAAACTACTACAAACCATTTAGCGACTATTAGACAAAAACAATAACTACCAGAAAAGCCCTGATCTGAATGAAAAAGTAGTAGAAGAAAAAATATATAAGCCTGAGCCAGTACAACGAACCTCGCAGCTGAAGTGGCAAATGAGATCTGGGTAGCTAGCGCTAGGCATCATGGGATAAGGGGTAGCCTCGAGCCAGTAAACAGCTCTCGAGCTATAGAAGATGGCCAAGTCGGAGCCAAGGATTGGCTCCGATCCCAAACAGCAAGAACGAAGGAGAGATTGACAACTTAACATCCCATCTTACGTATGTACCTACAATTGCTTCAGATCTCATTTTATTTCTGGAAAGGTATCAGTCTCCTCACTTTCATTTGTTAAAGTTTCCTTACATGCGGCCACATTAATCATACCCAACAAATAGCTAATCCTGTCAAATATACCTACCTGATTAATAAAAACTAACAAGGTATAAATACTGATCAGATACTATCTTTCTTATTCTTGAGATAGTCACATACAGTACAAGATCAACACAGCTGTACTACCTTAGCTTTTCTTTGTCTTTTTTCTCTCTGTGCTTTTCACTTTCTCTTCCTCTTTCTTTTGATTCTCTTACTTTATCTTCTGTTCTTTCTTTTGTCTTGTGTTTATCTTTGTGCTTCTTAACAGGAGCATCTTCTTGAACAGGTGGAGGAGGACTTGGGGTACGAGGTCCTTTCTTCTTACCCTGCACACTTCTTGAGGATCTAGAAAAGGGAATTAAGGACTTTATGACCATATGCAGTCTCTAGGTAGATGCATGTGAGCATCAACAGAAAAATCTCACCTATTTTGATAAGACAATTCTACCTACCACAAACAAACCTCTTAGAAAATCAGTTCCATAAAAAAATGTTAACAGAAATATCTAGCAACAGGTGTATTCAGGAGTGGTACCCTTGTTAGTCCTAGCTTTAAGCAAAATACCTACCTACCCAAAGAACATGGAAGTTACTTCTTAACCACTTCCATCAGCCTCCAATACAATGTCAAAAGATATGGCATCCCAGGTGCCCATTCCAGTATCATTGTAGATCTATATATCAGATACTGAGAATACTGACTAATTAAAGAACCCAGTAGTTATGTAAACATTTCCAAACAGGAAAGAGGAAGCACAAGGAATACTGCTGGCCTGAGGTAATCTTTTTGTGTTATACATTGTCAAAAGTAAGCACTGTAACCTCCTCTAGAAGACAAAGAACAGAACAGTGAGTAAGTGCAATGTCAGAGCACAGACGTAATGTCATATTCGTGAAATTGCAGCAATTTAAGGTCAATCTATTGTTCAAGAGCATGGAGGTTAGGTTCTGTCTTTCAGACAGTGCATCTGGAATACACCAGACATAGTTTTTCTATCTAGCTTCCACATCCAGAATCAGAAGAAGGGATAAATCAGAATAGTAATTCAGTGTGAGAGCCTTACAACAACAGGAGATCAAGAAAAAGTAATTGTAACAGTAAAATGAAACATTCGAGTTTACCTACCCATTGTTTGTATGGTTTGGATGGATTTTATAAGCTAACCCTTTCCATTTGCAAGGCCAAGACAGATATATATATATTTTTTTTTGGCAAAAAAAAAAAAAAAAGATACATACGCAGGGGGTACGAGACTTCAACATAAATGCAGAACTGGCATGGATTCTCTGGAAGCACATCAGAGAAAATGTATGTGAGACAAATATTCAATGCTGCGCCAAACACCATTACAAAGAAAAAATACTTAAAACACCCACAAAAAAACTCCAAGAACATAGTGACTACAGGTTAAACCCCACATAGAGGGAATGAGGGAAACTTTACTGTTGATGAACTATCAAAAATCTGCTTTTATGCCAGGGGTGGGGGGCAGGGAGAGTCTAGGGCAGTGCAATACTATATACCTCTTCAAGTAAGGGCCATGCGTCAAAAGGCAGTTCCAGGGAAGGTGGGGCAGATGTTTACCCATCAAGCCACTTTGGTGACACATCTCATCATGAGTGCACAAGAACATACACCTGCATCAAGAACAGGAGTTTCATTCCTGTAGGATAGAGGTCATACCCCCCAGGGAGGGGTTAGATCTAAAATACACCCTCACTGCCAAGATGGAAGCAAGAACACAAACTAATACTGAGAATGCTTGTAAGACTGACTCACTGGTCAGTTCTTGCCTTAATCAGGGACTACCTAGGATAGGGAAACAAAATGGGAACAACTGGCCATGGTTGATAAAGGGAGGCTTGGAGGTAAGACAATGGAAAAACTGTAAAGTAGCTTACACAAAGTACAACTGTATAAGCTACTTACCATAACAATACACATTTGAGGAGAGGCTCCTGTAAAGCAAATTCCAATACTGGGGTTTAGCCATTGTTTACCTCCCATTTTTCAGCTAGATTTTTTTTTTTCATCAGTAAGGAGCTCATACCTTACTGGGTCCAATGTAGATCTTATGCCTCCCTAGAATTATTAACATAAGCAATGTGAGACACACACGTATATCATGCAGTACCACTCTCTTCCCCAAATCTTAACAGGAAGGTGTATTTGTGCTAGGTTAACTACAATGTGAAATCAGTACTCATAACATACAAATAATGTAATAATTATACTCATATGTACTGCATTATTATATCCCAAAACCAATGTGATATTTTCAAACACAAATGACTGTATACATAAATTCTGTGTGAAGTAGAGAGAAAAATGTAATTTCTTGCAGAAAAAAGAAACATTCTGATTAGTCTATTCTGTAATACCTCCAAAACACTCGAGTCCATACCTCTCAACCTGTAAGTGCAACAAATCTGGACAAAGCCTAAAATAATAGGGTGTGGGGGACAGAGGCCCAAAATAGGGACAGATTTTAAATGAAAGTTATGTATGTACCACAACAGTAGATCCATGTTGTCTGACTTTCACCCAGTTCAACATATGGGGTTGTCAATTCTGACCTTGGCAGAAATTCAAACTTCTTTCAGTTCCAGGGCTCGGACTGCTTCCTTATCCATAATTACCTCCTTACTGAAAACTTCTTATATTTTCAAAACTGCTTAATATAGCATTAATCTTAACCTTTCAAGCGAGATGTTATGTATATACTCAAAAGTTAATATAATCTGTAGTAACTAATCATTGCGCATTTGTTTAATTTCTGACTGCAGTTAACTTGTCTTAGTTGTTCCATCCACTGTTTCACTAGTACTGTAATATGTTGTAAATTACCTGTACTGTACTACCAAACCCTTATGATTATGTATTTTTCCATTATGGATGTTTTTATTATTGTCACTTGTGGTGATTTTCTCCCCGGGCCTCCGCTGAAAAAGGTATGCGTCCAGGTGGACTTTTCCAGTAAACAAATGTGAAATAAATAAATAAATTCTCTGACCCTATGAAGTACCTTACAAAACTATTTTAGTAAGAGACAATTACTTTAACAGTAACTCATATCACTTTGGTACATCACCAAGCAGCAAAAATTATCCTTGGGACATTTATTCATGTCATATCAGTACTACGAAATGCCCCATTTGCAGATAATTATTAGGATGATATGCCAAATGCAATAATAGAAATGTGTGTGTGTGTGTATTTTTTAATCCACTCATTTAATCAAAAGTCTTTGAGAATACTCTCTCTCATTCTGTTCATGCAAGCTGGGTGTCTCATCAGCAGTGACAATCATCTACAGCCAAAGTGCAGTCTGCTGAATGGATAAGCCCTACTGTGTCTGATCTTCCATACCACACACATGTATGGACACATACACCTATGGCCAATTTAGTGTGTTCAATCCATCTAACTGCATTCCATTGGAATGTTGGTAGAAACTGGAACACCCAGAGAAAAAACACACCAGCACAAAGAGGTCACACAGGCTTCCACACAGACAGTACTCCAAAAGAGAATCAAACCAGCAAACCTCTTGTTGTAAGGTGACAAAGTTACCCGCTGTGCCACCCTATATAATCATGTATATACATACAGACATGTACATGTGTGTGCTTGTATATGATTACAGTTCACTTTACAGAATTAGCTAATATCAACTAAGTGAACTGGTGTGGGCTTTTCATTGAAGGTGTAAGTTACTGAATGCTGGAAATGACGATGTAGGGAACATCGACTTTCCATATGGTGTGTTAGGTTTGTACAGATAGGTGAGGTTGCTTACTAGATAGGTGAGGTTGCTTACTAATGATGAAAGTTTTGTATGTACAGAACGTTTTGCATTAGGGTTAGGAGTGTGTGCACAAATGAGTGTTTTCAGGTTACAGTGAGAGTAAGAAAGTACACTTGTGTACAGTTACCATAAATGTAGATGTTAGAGTGTATTCACTGTTGCAGTCGTTGCACTAGGGTTATCTGCCTGCAGGTAGCCCTCAGTTGGCCCGAATACCAGAGTCTTGGGATTTCTGCGTCAGACGCTGTCACCTAATACTTGACGTCAGGTCGTCAGGGGTATAAAACATGCAACCAACAACATTACATCAGTTTGTCTTGGCCCAGATGTCAGCAGCCCCCAAAATAGGAAGCAATCAAATGGTGTTTAACACCTCCAGTAAACAGTAAATACCATTTCCATAAGATATGGCCAAAAAAAAGAGGATGGGTAGACAGTATAGAAAGACAGGGGGCCGGAGGGAGGGTAACCAGGACTGCAACAGTGAATACACTTGAACATGTACATTTATGGTAAGTGTACACAACTGTACTATGTTCTTCATGTTTCACTGATGCAGTCATCACACTTGGGTACATTCCCAAAGCTGAGGAAGGGTGGAGGAAGTCAAGAAGTAGTAGGGCTGGCTTTGTAAGACTGCTGTGGCAAATCCAGCTCTGGATTTAGAAAAGATAGTTAAATGGTAATGCTTGGTGAAGGTGTGCACAGAACTCCAGGTTGCAGCTTCCAAAATGTCCCTAGTAGGGACTCCCCTGAGAGAAAAGCTTTAGAGGTTGAGGTAGCCCTAGTGGAATGAGGCCTGATCCCCTGTGGGGTAGGTTTTCCATGGTGTTTGTAGCAGAAATGGATGCAGTGTGATATCCATTTAAAAATGGTTTGTTTCGAAATGGCCTTGCTTTCTGCCCCTGTAGCAAAGCTGACTAGCATCTGGTCAGATTTTCTGAAAGGTTTAGCCCTGTCAAGGCAGAAAGTACAGTTTTGTACCTACCATAAATGTAGATGTTCGAGTGTATTCTCTGCTGCAGTCATTACACTTGGGTTATCCTGCCGTCAGGCGGTCCCGCAGTTCCAAAGTCTTGGTCCAGCGTCGGTTACTGTCGCTTCTTCCCTGACGTCAGTGCGCCAGGGGTATACAAGTTGTAGCCGACGCCATTTTCTTCAGTATTTCTTGCCCCAGATGTCAGGTGCCCCCAAATAGGTAGGCAAAACATATTGCTAATAAAACATAAGCAAACACATTACCTTCAGTTACAAGCAAATACACCACATAGATTGTATAGGGTAGAAAGGTATAGATAAGTTCCAGCTAAGCAAGTGGGGATGGAGGGAGGGTAACCTGGACTGCAGCAGTGAGTACACTCGAACATCTACATTTATGGTAGGTACAAAACTATACTATGTTCATCGTGTTTCACTGCTGCAGTCATTACACTTGGGTTGAATCCCAAAGCCGAGATTGGGTGGCTGGTTCTATAAAGGATTCGGGGTGGCTATGAGGTCCTGCAGCACTGCTGTGGCAAAGCCAGCTCTGGATTTAGAGTAAAGAGGCATGCTTGGTAAAGGTGTGTACTGAACTCCAAGTTGCAGCTTCCAAAATATCCTTAGTAGGTACTCCCTCTAAGGTAGGCAGTTGAAGTGGCTGTTGCCCTGGTGGAATGTGTCCTAATGTTGCTAAGTACAGTTTTTCCATGCTGTGTGCAACAAAAACGGATACAGTGTCCTATCCACTTTGAAAAGGTCTGCTTTGAAATAGCCTTTCCCTGTGATCCTGTAGCATATGCTACAAAACAATTGCTCAGTTTTCTTGAAAGCGTTTGTTTTGTCCAAGTAGAAGCGTAACTGCCTGTGTATGTCCAAAGAGTGCAGAAGTCTCTCCCCTTTATTCTGGGGATTTGGATAAAATGTTGGCAAGTGAATAGTTTGGTTAAGAGCCACACTGGATACCACCTTTGGCATAAATGTAGGGTTTGTTCTCAAAGAAACCCTGTCTTGATGAAAAATTATGAAAGGTTCCACTGCCATTAGTGCCTGTAACTCTGAGACTCTTCATGCTGAGGTTATTGTCAGAAGCAGAGCAGTTTTCCATGACATGTATTTTAGTTCTGCTGAATTGGCTGGCTCAAAAGGAAGTAAAGTTAGTTTTTCCAAGACAAAGTTGAGGTCCCAAGTTGGTGTTGGTGCTCTCCGGGGCGGTCTTATGTTTTTAGCCCCTCTGAGGTACTGTTTTAATAATGGATGAGAGAAAATAGGAGGATCTGTGTTGTAATGAGCTGAGATAGCAGAGGCGTGGATCTTAATGGATGAAAAGGATAGGCCTTTGTCCAACATCTCAGTTATGTATTGTAATATCTGAGGAATGTTTGGAACAAGAGGGTCAAAGCTGTGAGCCTGGTTCCAGGCGCAGAATCTCTTCCACTTTTCTGAATAGAATTTCCTGGTGCTGGGCCTCCTGGCCTCCAAAATGACATCCATAACAGCTTTAGAGAGAGGTGTTGGTTGCTTGGCTAAGTAATCTGCCATGCAGCCAGGTTTAAGGTTTTGAGCTGGCTGTGCAGGATCTGATTGTTTTGTTGCGTCAGAAGATGAGGAATTTGAGGTAGAATCCATGCTGGGCCTTGAGCCAAGTTCTTTTAGGATTAGGTACCAGTGCTAGCGTGGCCAGTCTGGGGCAATCAGGATAATTTTTGGCCTTTCTTGTCTGGCTTTTAGGAGTACCTTTGACAAGAGAGGCAGTGGTGGGAAGGCATAAACTTTTAGGGTTTTCCAGCTGAATGAGAGAGCATCCACTTTCCATGCTTGTGTGTGGCAAGTCCTTGTGCAGAATTTCTGTAGTTGGCAGTTCAGAGGGGAGGCAAAAAGATCTATGTCTGGGCACCCCCATTTTTGTGTTTTCATGGTGAACACTTGTGGATTTAATTTCCACTCGTGAGGATCCATGATGTTTCTGCTTAAGTCGTCTGCCAGAGTATTTTTCTTTCCTGGCAGGAATTGTGCTTGCAGATGAACTTGATAGGTCAGTGCTGTGTTCCACAAAGTCATGGCTTGCCTGCAGAGGGGATAGGAATGAGTGCCCCCTTGCTTGTTTATGTACCACATAACTGTGGTGTTGTCCGTCTTTAGTAATAGTTGTCCTGGATGCAGAAGGTCCTTGAAAGCTGTTAGGGCATTTTGTACAGCTAGCATCTCTTTTTGATTGATGTGAAGATGCATTTGGTCTGTGGCCCACTTGCCCTGAATACATTTTCCTACCATGTGTGCTCTCCAGGCATAATCCGAAGCATCTGTTAGTGTCTGACTGGCTGTGGGTAAAGTGAATGGCTGTCCCTTGTTGTGGTGACATGCCTGTGCCCACCATCAAAACTCCTGTTGTAGGCAGGGAATAAGTGGTATTACTGTTTCCAATCTGTGACAGTGTTGAGTTCGAACACTTTTTAGGTACCATTGTAATTTCCTCATATGCAGTCTGGCATATGGTATTAGTAGTATGCAGGATGCCATGAACCCCAAGGCCTGCAGAATTTTTCTTGTAGGGAGTTGGGTTTTTGTTGCCATCAATTGAAAGTACTGAGTCAGTTGTCTTTGCTTGTCTGGCGTGAAATAAGCCATCTGGGCCGTTGTATTTAAGCTGGCACTCAGGAATATTATCTCTTGTGAGGGCACTAGTTTTGACTTCTTTTCATTTACTGTGTACCCTAGGCAAATTAGCAATCTTTTTACAAACGCCAGATGCTTTAGAAGAATGCCCTTGCTCTCTGCTTGAATAAGACAGTCGTCCAAGTAGGGATATATTTGAATTCTTTTTTGTCTGCAAAGTGCAATTACTGGTGCCAGGCATTTTGTGAAGACCCTGGGAGCAGTAGATAAGCCAAAGAGCAGTGCATATAATTGGTAATGCATTGTGCCAGCTATGAATCTGAGGTATCTTCTGCAATTTTGTCTGATTTGGACATGCAGGTATGCCTCTTTGAGGTCCAAAGTAACTAGGCCTTCTTGCCCAGCATGGGAAGAAGTTGCTGTAATGTAAACATTTTGAATTTCAGAGCATCCAGGTAAGTATTTAGAGTAGATAGGTCCAGAATGGGTCTCCAGGCTTTGTCCTTTCTGGGGACCAAGAAAAGTCTTGAGTAAAATCCTTGTCCTTGTTCCTGTTGTGGCACATTTTGAATAGCTCTCATGTCCATGAGGGCTGTAATTTGTTTTTGTGCCTCTGCCCATTTTGTGGCAGGTCTGGCATTCCTTTTGGCCTTGGTAGAGTGCGAAAGTGGAACCTGTAATCTTGAGACACAATATTCAGAACCCATTTGTCTTGGGTGATTATATGCCAATTTTGTGAAAAAAGAGCAAGTTTTCCCCCTAAGGGAGCTGACAAAAGGAAAGTGATTGGCATGTGGCAGGGGAAGTCATTGGGACTGTTTCCTATAAGGTTGTGACTTGTCTTCTCCTTTTGGGGTTGAAGCACCCCACTGTCGTGGTCTGTAAGAGCCTAGGGGCTGAGATCTGCCTCTTGGGCGTCTGTATCTGCCTCTTTGTGGTCTGTCTGACACTGGAAAGGACCAATTTTTTGAAGGCCATTTTCTGCTAAATCGAGGTGGCTGTACCTGTAAGAAATCCTTCACTGTTTGCATAGATTTTGCCTTATCCTCCATTTTCTTTAATACCTCTTCTGCCTTAACATCAAACAAGATATCATGCTGTAAAGGAGCATCCAATAATTTTGCCTTAACAGGATCAGGTAAACCTTGTTCTTTTAACCAAGCATGCCTTCGAATCACAGATCCTGTAACTGTGGCTCTACAAGAAGCCTCTAATGAATCAAAAAGTACAGTTTTGTACCTATCATAAATGTAGATGTTCGAGTGTTCACCCTGCTGCAGTCATCACACTTGGGTTATCCTGTTGTCAGGCGGTCCCGCAGTCGGCCGGAATTACAAAGTCTTGGTCCGGCGTCTGTTGCTGTCGCTTCTTCCCTGACGTCAGTGCGCCAGGGGTATATATAATGCAACCGACGCCATTTTCTTCAGTTTTTCTTGCCCCAGATGTCAGGTGCCCCCAAAAAGGTGGTCAGTAATTAGTACCAAATTGAGTAACCTTTGCACAAACACAAAATCCCTTCAGCTATAAGCAAATACATTAGTAAGGTATTGAAGAGATTTAGCCAGTAGATCAGAGGGGATGGAGGGAGGGTAACCTGGACTGCAGCAGGGTGAACACTCGAACAGCTACATTTATGGTAGGTACAAAACTGTACTATGTTCATCGTGTTACCCTGCTGCAGTCATCACACTTGGGTTGAATCCCAAAGCTAAGGATGGGAGGAGGTATCATAGAGGGTTAGAGGAGGCTATAAGGCCCTGCAGAACTGCAGTGGCAAAGCCCGCCCTAGTCTTAGAGTAAAGAGGTAAGTGATGGTGTTTGGTAAAGGTGTGTACTGAACTCCAAGTTGCAGCTTCTAAAATCTCCTTGGTTGGAACCCCCCTGAGAAAGGCTGTAGAAGCAGCTGTTGCCCTGGTAGAGTGGGACCTAATGGTAGCAGGAACTGGTTTTCCATGATGGGTATTAGCAGAAACGTATGCAATGACCTATCCATTTGGAAATGGTTTGCTTTGATATAGCCTTCCCTTGAGAAGCTGTAGCATAGGATACAAAGAGCTGGTCAGATTTTCTGAAAGTCTTAGTTTTGTCCAAGTAGTAACAAAGTTGCCTGTGAATGTCCAAGGAATGCAGGAGTCTCTCACCTTTGTTATGTGGATTTGGGAAGAAGGTGGGTAAGTGGATGGTTTGATTTAAAGCCACACTGGAAACCACCTTAGGCATAAAGGAAGGATTAGTTCGTAGAGAAACTCTGTCTTGATGAAAAATGAGGAAAGGTTCCACTGCCATTAGTGCCTGTAGCTCTGAGACTCTTCTAACTGATGTTATTGCTAGCAGCAGGGCAGTCTTCCATGATAGGAACTGAAGATCTGCAGAGAAAGCTGGTTCAAAGGAAGGTAGCGTTAGTTTTTCCAGAACAAAACTGAGGTCTCATGTTGGTGTAGGAGCTCTCCTGGGTGGTCTAATGTTTTTTGCCCCTCTGAGGAACTGCCTTAGAAGTGGATGCGAAAATAAAGGTGGATCCATGTTGTAGTGGGCTGAAATAGCTGAAGCATGGGTTTTAATGGAGGAGAAAGAAAGTCCTTTGTGCAACATCTCAGTTAAATACTGTAGAATGTGAGGCATGTGAGGCTGAATTGTGTCTTGGCCTTTAGCTTGGTTCCAGGCACAAAACCTTTTCCATTTGTCCGAATACGCCTTCCTGGTGCTTGGCCTCCTGGCTTCCAGAATAACATTCAGAACTGTTTGGGAAAGAGGAGCTAGCTGGATGCTTAGTTGATTTGCCATGCAGCCAGATTTAAGGTTTTGAGCTGGCTGTGAAGAATCTGATTGTTTTGTTGTGTGAGCAAATGGGGAATTTGTGGCAATATCCATGGTGGGCCGTGGGCCATATTCCTCAATAGCGGGTACCAGTGCTGGCGTGGCCAGTCTGGGGCTATGAGAATCACTCGTGGTCTCTCCTTTTCGACTTTCAGAAGTACCTTTGTGAGGAGAGGCAATGGAGGGAAGGCATATACTGTCAGGTTTTTCCAACTGAAAGAGAGTGCGTCCACTTTCCAAGCTAGATGGTGAAGTGTCCTTATACAAAATTTTGTTAGTTGATAGTTTTGAGGACTGGCAAACAGGTGTATGTCTGGAAGTCCCCATTTTTGAGTTATCATTGCAAATATTTGTGGATCTAGTTTCCACTCGTGGGGATCCTTGATGTTTCTGCTGAGGTCGTCTGCCAATGTGTTGTTCTGTCCTGGCAGGAATTGAGCTTGTAACTGAACTTGGTAAGCCAGAGCTGTGTTCCATAAGATCATTGCTTGCCTGCATAGAGGGTAGGAATGTGTACCCCCTTGTTTGTTTATGTACCACATTACTGTGGTGTTGTCTGTCTTTATTGTAAATTGTCCTGGATGTAATAGATCCTTGAAGGCAGTCAGAGCTTTCTGTACAGCTAGCATCTCTTTTTGATTTATGTGCAGATTCCTTTGATCTGCAGTCCAAATGCCTTGAACGCACTGTCCTGCCATGTGTGCCCCCCAGGCGTAAACTGATGCATCTGTTGTGATAGTTTGCCTGGCTGGGGGCAAGGTGAAAGGCTGACCCTTGTTGAGGTGACATGCCTGTGACCACCATAGAAATTCCTGTTGTAGGCAGGGAATGAGAGATATCATTGTGTCCAAGCTGTGGCTGTGTTTAGACCATACGCTTTTTAGGGGTACCATTGTAATTTCCTCATATGCAGCTTTGCAAATGGTATTATTAGTATGCAAGATGCCATGAAGCCCAAGGCCTGCAGAATTTTTCTTGCAGTTAATTGGGTCTTTGTTGCCATTGTTTTGAAACACTGAGTCAGTTGTAGTTGTTTGTCTGGCGTAAGATAAGCCTTCTGGGCCGTTGTATTCAAGCTGGCACCCAGGAATGTCATATTTTGTGAGGGTACTAGTTTTGACTTCTTTTCGTTTACTGTGTACCCCAGGCAGTTTAGTAGATGTTTTACAAAGGCTAGATGATGTAAGAGAATGTCCTTGCTTTCTGCTTGGATGAGGCAGCCGTCCAGGTATGGGTATATTTGAATTCCTCTTTGTCTGCAGTATGCAATTACTGGTGCCAGGCATTTTGTGAAGACTCTGGGCGCAGTAGATAAGCCAAAGGGCAATGCAGAGAATTGGTAATGGGTTGAACCTGCAATGAAACGGAGGTATCTTCTGCAACTTTGTCTGATAGGGACATGCAGGTATGCCTCCTTGAGGTCCAACATTACTAGCCATGCTTCCTTGCCCAACATGGGAAGAAGCTGCTGTAGTGTTAGCATCTTGAATTTGGGTACTTGTAAGTGTTTAGAATTGTAAGGTCCAGAATTGGTCTCCAGGCATTGTCCTTTCTGGGCACTAGAAAGAGTCTTGAGTAAAATTCTTGGCCTTGCTCTCGAGTAGGTACCAGTTGAATGGCTCTCATGTCCATGAGAGCTGTAATTTGTTTTTGTGCCTCTGCCCATTGATTTTGTGGCAGGTTTGGCATTCCTCTTTTCATTGGCATGGTGTGGAAATGGAATCTGTATCCTCGTAAAATTATGTCTAGGACCCATTTGTCCTTTGTGACAATGGGCCAGTTGTCTGAAAAAAGTGTGAGTTTTCCTCCCAAGGGGGCTGCCAAGAGAGTATTGCCTTGGCCAGATGAGGTGCAAGTCATTGAGTTTGCCTTCTGTGGATTGGGACCTGTCTTCTCCTCCCTTCTGTGTTGTAGTGCCCCATTGGCGAGGTTTGTACTGGGCTTGTGGTTGTCCTCTGCCCCTTGGACGTCTGCATTTATCCCTCTGTGGTTTGTCAGTAGCTGGAAAGGACCAATTTTTTGTTGGCCAGTTTCTGCTGAAGCGAGGGTGTTGTACCTGTAGGAAATCTTTGACTGTCTGCATAGATTTTGCCTTATCCTCCATTTTCTTTAAGACTTCTTCTGCTTTAACTCCAAAAAGAACATCCTGCTGTAAGGGAGCATCTAGAATTTTTGCTTTAACATGATCAGGCAGAGTTTGTTTCTTTAACCAAGTATGCCTACATATAACAGACCCAGTGACAGCTGCTCTGCAGGAGGCCTCCAAAGAATCAAACCCACATTATAAGGTATGTTTGCCCACCTGTTCAGTGGCGTGCAACAGATCCTGTATTTCTTTCAATTCAGATTGTTGAGGGAGAGTGGTTATTCTTTGCTTTAACTGAGAGATTAGGAATTGCTGACACTTAAGCATGTGAAATTGGCAATTTAGTGCCCTCATAGGTAGTGTGGCTGAGGTGTAAACCTTTTTTCCCCACCTGTCTAGTGCTCTGGAATCCCTTTCAGAAGGTACAGTGTTTTTAGCCATAGAAGCCTTAGCCCCCTTGGGACCCTGGGAGATCGTCTCTGGGTCAGCTACAGGGCTTTTGTAAAGAAATTTGTGGGAATCAGGCACTCTATAGTATCTGTCAGGCTTAGCCGGAGCAGGAGGTAGAGAGTCTGGGTTCAAACTGGATTCTAAGTAAACATCATCCACAATGTCCAAAACTGGTGGGATGGCAAGAGGTCTGTGTTGGGGGAGTAAAAGAAATTCTCTGAGCCTTTTCTTCGAGTCAGAGTAGTCCTGACCTTCCCAGTGAAAATGTTCCCTCATAGTGTGTAAAG
This sequence comes from Protopterus annectens, assembly GCF_019279795.1. NCBI lineage: Eukaryota > Metazoa > Chordata > Ceratodontiformes > Protopteridae > Protopterus > Protopterus annectens. Next base: position 1,777,158,954 of record NC_056735.1, read on the forward strand.
TTTCCCCAAAGGAGTAGTCTTCAGGAGGAGAAGCTGAGGGAATAGAATCCTCAGCATCAGAATCTTCATAAGGGGAGGAGAAGTAATCTTGGTCCTCAGAGGAGTCTGAAGAAATGGACACTTGTTCAGAGGATGCATAATCTTCCTCTTGTCTACGCCTTTTGTCAGGAGGGGGCTGGGAACCCCTGATTAAAGAGATCAAATCTTCAGCCATTTTGAGCATCTGTTTCTTAGGCATGGGGCCTTAAACAGGAGACTGAAGTGCAGTCCTTCTTGATTTAGTAGGAGTCTTCGTCTTAGAAAACGTTTTAATGGTGAGCGTCGTCAGTCTGAAAACGCCTTCAGAAACCGATGGCGTTTCAGTAGCACCGACGTCTTTTGCAGCAATGTCGTCGGTAGGGCCTGGACTAAATGGCTGCATCGGCCTGGTACATTCCACCAAAATTCCTGTAGCGGTCTCGGGTTCCAGATCAGCGGCAGTCAGGGGCTGCGTCGCAGCCTCACTGAGGACCGGACCAGCCGAGGCCTCGGAATCTGGCTTAGGCCTGGGCTGTCTGTCCTTATCCTTGCGGTTTTTGTGCATGCCGGTAGTCGGTTGCTCCGACGGCATGGTGTAGTTAAATTTCCTACCGAAGTAGTGTCGTGCAAAATCAAAGCATCTTTTAATAGTACGCTTATTAAACCTAGCACAAAAACGACAACTAGTGACGTCGTGGTCTGGGCCTAGGCAAGGTATGCAATAAGAATGAAAATCCTTATGAGGTATTTGCTTCCCACAAGAAATACAATTGTTAACTTTTTCTGACATCGGTCTGAGGCAAGAAAAGTTTCCCCAACGGGGTACTTAGCTTTATAGAAGACTTTGGTCTGAAATTCGAATTCGAAAATCTCAGGAGTCGGCCGACCGGCACTTGCGAACTGCTTCTGCTTCGGGCACCACGCGGCAAGAAAGACTGAAGAAAATGGCGTTGGTTGCATTATACATACCCCTGGTGCACTGACGTCAGAGAAGAAGCGACAGCAACCGACGCCGGACCAAGACTTTGGAATTCCGGCCGACTGCGGGACCGCCTGACGACAGGATAACCCAAGTGTGATGACTGCAGCAGGGTAACACGATGAACATCCACATTGCAGAGTATGTTTTCCCACCTGTTCAGCTGCATGCAATAAATCCTGCATTTCCTTATAGCAGGACTTTCTGAGCTTGTAAGCATTTTCTGTTTTAACAGAGACATTAAATATTGTTGGTATTTAAGCATGTAGAACTGGCAATTTAAGTCCTTACTGCTAAAGTTGCAGAAGTATAAACTTTCTTCCCCCATCTATCTAATGCTCTGGAATCCCTGTCAGAGGGAACTGGATTTTTAGCAGTTGAAGCCTTTACCTCTTTGGGACCCTGGGAAATAGTTTCTGGGACAGCAGCAGGGTTTTTACAAAGAAATTTGTGAGAGTCAGGGACTCTGTAGTACCTATCAGGCTTGAATGGTGCTGGGGACAAAGAATCAGGGGTTAAACTGGATTCAGAGAACACATCATCCACAATATCTAACACAGGCGGAACAGCCAGGGGCCTGTGCTGTGGCAATAAAAGAAAATCTCTGCGCCTTTTCTTGGATTCTGAATAATCCTGGCTCTCCCAATGGAAATGCTCCCTAATGGTATGTAAAGTTTCTCCAAAAGAGTAATCCCTCAGGAGGAGAGGCTGAAGGGATTGATTCTTTAGCATCAGAGTCCTCCTAGAGGGGTAAAGAGTATCCCTGGTCCGAAGAGGAATCAAAAGAAATGGAAACCTGGTCAGAGGAATCATAGTCTGCATCCTGCCTAGGCCTTTTATCAGGAGGGGGATGGGAACCCCTGATCAGAGTAATTAGGTCTTCGGCCATTTTGAGCATCTGTTTTTTTAGGCATGGAGGCCTGTCTAGGTGAATGCTGTACTTGTTTCTTTGTCTTAAAGGAGTTTTAGACTTGGTTGTTGTTTTGATGGTAAGCTGTGAAGGTCTGAAAACACCCTCAGAAGCCGATGCCTGCTCAGCGGCTCTAAACCCATCTGAGGGTTTAATTTCCGTAGGCCCAATACCTTGAGTTTCCAGAGGCCTAGAAATCTCCACGTGGGAGTCGGAGGCGGCCTGTGGCTCTGAAGTAGCAGGTGTCAGGGGCTGCCAAAGCACCTCACTGAGAACTGGCGACAGGCCTAGAAGAGGCTTCATCGTCAGTTTTGGACCTCGGATGCCTGACCATATCTTTGTCTTTGCGTTTTTTGTGTATTCCGGTCATCGGTTGTTCCAATGGCATGGTGTAATTGAACCTTCTGCCAAAATAATGGCGTGCAAAATCAAACAGACGTTTAATAGTGTGCTTGCTAAATCTAGTACAAAACCGACAACTAGTGACGCCGTGGTCTGGGCCTAGGCATGGAATACAGTAAGAATGGGTATTTGCTTCCCACAAGAAATGCAATTATTAACCTTTACTGACATTGGTCAGAGGCAAGAAAAAGTTTCCCCAACAGGGTACTTAGCTTTATTGAAGACTTCGGTTCTGAAATTCGAATTTGAAAATCTTTGGAGTCGGCAGACCGGCACTTGCGAACTGCTTTTGCTTCGGGCACCGCGCGGCAAGAAAAACTGAAGAAAATGGCGTTGGCTGCAACTTATATACCCCTGGCACACTGACGTCAGAGAAAAAGCTACAGCAACCGACGCCGGACCAAGACTTTGGAACTCTGGCCGACTGTGGGACCGCCTGACGGCAGGATAACCCAAGTGCAACGACTGCAGCAGTGAAACACTATGAACATCCTGAGCTGTCTTTGCACGTCCAAGGAGTGTAGGATCCTTTTCCTTTATTCTGTGGATTAGGAAAAAAGGTTGGCAAATGGATGGATTGGTTTAAAGCCACACTGGATACCACCTTGGGCATAAAAGATGGGTTAGTCCTGAGGGAAACCTGTCCACATGGAAAATAATGAAGGGTTCCACAGCCATAAGGGCCTGTAACTCAGACACTCTTCTTGCTGAAGTGATGGCTAGCAGTAAGGCTGTTTTCCAAGAGAGGAATTTTAACTCTGCTGTAGCAGCAGGCTCAAAAGGGGGAAGCATAAGCTTCTCTAGTACAAAGTTAAGGTCCCAGGCAGCAGTGGGAGCTCTCCTTGGGGGTCTTAAACTGTTAGCTCCTCTCAGGAACTGTTTGATCAGATGGTGAGAGAAGAGGGATGGCTCAGTATTGTAATGAGCTGAGATGGCAGAGGCATGAATCTTAACTGATGAGAAGGAAAGGCCTTTGTGGAGCAGCTCTGCTAGGTAATCTAGGATTTGAGGCAAGGAGGGCACGGCTGTGTCCTTCCTTGACACTGGCTCCAAGAACAGCATCTATTCCACTTTTCTGAATAGGATTTCCTAGTACTGGGCCTTCTGGCCTCAAGGATAACATCCAGCACCAGTTTGCTAAGGGCTGCTGGTGATGTATTCAGAGAATAAGCCAGGCTGCCAGGTTCAGGGTTTGCAGCTGAGGATGCAAAATCTGTCCCTCCTGCTGGGACAGTAGAGAGGGGGTCTGATGTAGGTGTTCCAGGGTGGCACTCCTGTCAGACTGCGTAGGAGTGGGTACCAGTGCTGGCATGGCCAGTCTGGTGCAATAAGGACTGCCTTGGCCTGTCCTGCTTGATCTTGAGGAGTACTTTTGGAAGGAGGGGCAGAAGGGGAAAGGCATAGACTGAGAGGTTTTCTCATGTGAAGGATAGGGCATCCACTTTCCAAGCTTGGCTGTGGGGAATTCTGGTGGAAAATTTGTTTAGTTGATGGTTTTGGGGGGACGCAAAGAGGTCCACCTCTGGTGTCCCCCACCTGTGTATTAGAAGTTTGAATGAGTTTGGTCCCAGTTCCCACTAGTGTGGGTCCATTAGATTTCTGCTTAAGTCGTCTGCCAGTGAATTTTGTTTGCCTGGCAGGAATTGAGCTTGCAGGTGCACTTGGTTGCTTAAAGCTGTATTCCACGGAGCCATGGCTAACCTGCAGAGTGAGTAGGAGTGAGTTCCCCCTGCTTGTTTATGTACCACATAACTGTGGTGTTGTCTGTCTATCAGGACTAGTTCCTGGCAGGATAAGGTATTTTGAAGGCTGTCAGTGTATTCTGTAGAGCTAACATTTCTTTTTGATTGAAAGGCAGGTGAAGTTGTCCTGGGCTCCATTTGCCTGCCATGTGAGCCCCCCACACACAATCTGATGCGTCTGTTGTCAGAGTTTGAACGGCGGGGGGTAGTGAGAAAGAGGGTCCCTTGTTGTGGTTGCAAGCCACTGGCCACCAAAGGAACTCTGTCCTTAGGCAAGGAATGATGGGAATCACTGTTTCCAGGTCCTGGGAATGTTGACACCAGAGACATTTTAAGTACCATTGAAGTTTCCTCATATGCAGTCTTGCATATGGAATCAGTAGAATACATGAGGCCATGAACCCTAGGGCTTGCAGTATTTTTCTTGCAGATAGCTGGGTTTGGAAGGCCAGTAGTTTGAAATAAGTTGTCAAACCTCCTTTTCTGGAGTGAGGAATGCCATCTGGGAAGTTGCTTTCAAGCTTGCTCTCAAGAATACAATCTTTTGACTGGGTACCAGATGCGATTTCTTTTCACTGATGGTATACCCCCGAGAAGTTAGGAGTCTCTTTACAAACTTCAGGTGCTGAAGTAGCAATTCCTGACTGTCTGCCTGAATCAGGCAATCGTCCAAGTATGGGTAAATTTGAATATCCTGGGCGCAGCAGATAAGCCAAAGGGAAGTGCAGGGAACTGACAGTACATAGAGCCTGCCCTGAAACGTAGATATTTCCTGCAAGATTCCCTTAAGGGGATGTGCTCTTTTAAGTCTAGGGTGACTAGCCAGGAGTCCTTGGCTAGCATAGGAAGGAGCTGCTGGAGTGTAAGCATTTTGAATTTTGGTACCACCAGGAAGGTGTTTAGGGTTGACAGATCCAGAATAGGGTGCCAAGAGTGGTCTTTCCTAGGCACCATGAACAGCCTGGAGTAGAAACCCTGTCCCCTTTGCTCTGCTGGCACAGGTTGAACAGCCCTGATACTGAGAAGAGAAAGTACTTGCTGTTGGGCCTCTATCCACTGGTTTGGAGGAAGGTCTGGCAATCCACTTGGGGTTGGCAGAAAGTGGAAATAGAATCTCTATCACTGGGATACAATGCTTAAGACCCATCAGTCCTGGGTAATATATTCCCAGTTTTTCACATGCAGGGCGAGTTTTCCTCCTAGAGGTGCAAGTACTTGGGCATGTCTGGGAAGGATTAAGGACACGTCATTGTGAACTTTTTCCATAAGGGGATGGCTTACCACTCTCAGTTTTTCAGGAGGGAGCACTCCATTGTTTAGATCTGTGCATACCAGGAGACTGTATTCTTTGTAGTCTGTTGCCCTTGGGTTTGGGCTGAGAAGGTCTGGAAGGGACTGGAAAGGACCATTATTTTGAAGGCCAATGCCTACTGAATCTAGGTGGCTGTACCTGTAAGAAATCTTTAACAATTTGCATGGATTTAGCTTTTTCCTCCATCTTTTTTAAGGACGACTTCTGCTTTAGAGCAAAAACAAATATTCTTGGTTTAATGGATCATTAAGTCATTTTTCCTTGACATAGTCTGGCAAGATTTGTTCCTTCTGCCAAGCATGCCTTCTCAGAACAGTCCCAGTGACAGCAGCCCTGCAAGATGTTTCTAAGGTATCAAAACCACACTGCAAAGTATGTTTACCAACTTGGTTTGCTGAATGCATGAAGTCTTTTAAGTCCTTATTTTCTGCACAATCAGGAATCAACAAAATTTTTTGTTTAATTAGATCAATAATATGCTGTTGGCACTTCAACATGTAAAACTGGCAATTTAAAGCCTTGATGGCTAGAGTTGAGGCCTACACTGAGGCAAGTCTAAAAATTCCCTGAGTCTCTTTTTGGACTGTGGGTAGTCCTGGCATTCCCAGCGGAAATGCTCTCTCAGGGTATGCAACGTTTCACTGAAAGAAAGTTCCTTGGGGGGGGGGCTGAGGGAATTGAGTCCTCTGAATCTGAGCCTCATAAGTAGATAAGGGTATGTCCTGCTAATCACAGGACAACTGGGCAGAGTTTCTAGGCTTTGTACAGAACATGAGGAGTTTGAAGGAAAAATTATACAACTGGCGGATAATTTTGCAGAGAGAGGTTACAATAGACGCAATGTGGCAGACATCTTTGAAGGACAGAAAAAACATAGGAAAGATAAATTAAGACCATGGTACAAAAACAGGGAAGGTGCTACCATAGCAACTACAGATAGACTGCAGTACAAATGCCCAAGACTCATGTTCACCTACAGTAGCAATATACATGCGGTTTGTGATATAGTTAGGAAAAAATTGGAAGATTTTATTTTCAGATGGCAAAATGAGTGAGTTAGTAGGGGCTGCACCACATTTTGGTTTCAGGAAGAATAAAAACCTGAAAGATTTGTTAAGCAATGAAGGAAAAGAAAAGTGCAGTTTTGTACCTACCATAAATGTAGATGTCCGAGAGGTATGCATCTGCAGTCCTAACAAATGGGTTGTCCTGGCCTCAAGGCAGCCCTTCGGTCGGCCGGATTCCAAAGTCTGGGTCTGGCCTCGGCTGATGTCGCACTTCACCCGACGTCATAGCTGCAGTTCTTCAGGTATAAAGGTATCAGCCGACGCCATTTTCCTCAGTGTTTCTTGCCCCAGATGCCAGGTGCCCTCTAGGGAGGCTAAATTTGGAGAAATGCAAATGTTTCCAAACAATAGAGAGCAAACAGAAAAAAACATGTATATACATATATACAAACAAATACACCATAACAGATTCCCCCAGCTAGCTACAAGATGGGCAAATACCCTAGGAGTACCACAGAGGGGAAGGAGGGTGGGTAATCCTGACTGCAGATGCATACCTCTCGGACATCTACATTTATGGTAGGTACAAAACTGTACTATGTCCTTCAAGGATGCATCTGCAGTCCTAACAAATGGGTAGAATACCATAGCCAAACTGGGGGAGGAGGCACTAAGGAGGCACTAAGAGTTTATGGTGTAGTTAAGATCCCTTGCAAAACAGCAGTGGCAAAACCTGCTCGGGATCTGGAGTATAAAGGTAGATTATAATGCTTGGCAAATGAGCTCCAAGTAGCAGCCTCTAAAATGTCTTTGGTAGCCACTCCTCGTAAGAAAGCTGTAGTAGTGGCTGTAGCCCTTGTGGAATGAGGTCTGATGTTTTCTGGAGTTGCCTTTCCATGAAAAGAGTAACAAAATCTAATGCAATTTCCTATCCATTTTGAGATTGTTTGTTTTGAAATTGCTTTTCCTTCCATTCCTGTTGCATATGCTAGCAGAAGCTGGTCAGTTTTTCTATTGTTCTTGGTTCTGTCCAGGTAGTAGCGCAATTGTCTGTGCACATCCACGGTATGCAGCAATCTTTCCCCCCTGTTCTGTGGGTTGGGGAAGAATGTTGGTAGGTGAATTGCTTGGTTTAATGATACCCTGGAGACCACCTTTGGCATAAAGGTAGGATTAGTTCTCATGGACAGTCTATCCTGATGGAAGATAAGGAAGGGCTGTACTGCCATTAATGCCTGTAATTCAGAAACCCTTCTAGCTGAAGTGATTGCAAGCAGGAATGCAGTCTTCCAAGATAAGTACTGTAATTCTGCTGTTGCTGCTGGTTCAAAAGGGGGGAGTGTCAACTTCTCTAACACAAAGTTCAAGTCCCATGTAGGCAATGGTGGTTTCCTTGGTGGCTTTACATTTTTAATTCCTCTGAGAAACTGCCTGAGTAGAGGTTGAGAAAAGACTGGAGGATCCATGTTGTATTCTGCTGAAATTGCTGATGCATGAATCTTAATGGAGGAGTAAGACAGACCATTGTGGAAAAGCTCTGCTAAGTATTCCAGGATGTTAGCTATGTTTGCCAATGATGCATCTACTCCTTTTGTTGCACTCCAAATGAGGTATCTTTTCCATTTTGCTGAATAAGTCTTCCTTGTTGAGGGTCTGCAAGCCTCCAAGATAATGTCTTTAACCCTTTGAGATAAATCTGGGTTATTTTTCCTTATGTAATGTTCCAAGCAGCTAGCTGCAGTGTTTTCAAGTTCGGATGCAGGATTTTGAAGTTGTTCTGTGTTAGCAGTAGAGGTAGTAGGGGTAGAGGCCATGCGTGTTCCTGGGACATACTCCTCAGTAGCGGGTACCAATGTTGTCTCGGCCAATCTGGAGCTATCAAGATGATCCTTGGGTGATCTTCTTTGATCTTCAGTAGCACTTTGTGCATCAAAGGAAGAGGTGGGAATGCATATGCTGTCAGGTTTTCCCAACTGAAGGATAGGGAGTCCACCTTCCAAGCAAGTGGGTGGTATGTCCTTGTGCAGAATTTTTTCAATTGGTGGTTGTGTGGGGATGCGAACAGGTCTATTTCTGGCAGTCCCCATTTCCTTGTGATGGTTTTGAAGATGTCTGGATGCAGCATCCATTCGTGGGCATCCGTGGTGGTTCTGCTTAAGATGTCTGCTAGTATATTTTCTTTTCCTGGCACGAATATGGCTTGGAGCTGAATGTTGAGGCTCAGGGCCACATTCCAGAGGTCCATTGCCATCCGGCATAGAGGATATGAATGTGTGCCTCCCTGTTTGTTGATGTACCACATAACTGTGGTGTTGTCCGTCCTTATCAGCAAATGACCCTGTTGTAGAAATGGTCTGAATGTCTGGATTGCCTGTTGTACTGCCAGCATCTCCTTTTGATTTATGTGCAGGTTCATCTGGTCTGGAGTCCATAAGCCTTGTATGCACTTGTCCACCATGTGTGCCCCCAACCGAGGTCTGAAGCGTCCGTGGTGATAGTATGGCTTGGGTGAGGCCTGTGGAAGGGCAGTCCTTTGTTCAATTGACAGGCCTGGGCCCACCACTGGAATTCTTGCTTCAGGCATGGAATTATTGGAATTTTGGTTTCTAGGCTGTGCTTGTGCTGAGACCATAAATTCCTCAGTTACCATTGCAACTTCCTCATATGTAGTCTGGCATGTGGAATTAATATTATGCAGGATGCCATGTAACCCAGGGCTTGCAGGATTTTCCTTGCTGTAAGCTGGTTCTGCGTTGTTAATGCCATGAAATAGAGTGGTAGCTGCTTCTGTTTTTCTGCTGTGAGGAATGCCATCTGGTTTGATGTGTCCAGTTCTGCACCCAGGAAGGTTGTCCTTTGGGATGGTATCAGCCTTGACTTTTTTGTGTTGACTGTGTATCCCAGGGCTTGCAGCAGGTGAATAACCTTTTTCAAATCTTTTGTTAATTTGTCTTTGCTGTCCGCTTGTAACAGGCAGTCGTCCAGGTATGGATAAAATTGAATTCCCTGAAGGCTGCAATGAGCAATTACTGATGCCAGGCATTTCGTGAATACTCTGGGTGCAGTAGATAAGCCAAAGGGCAATGCTGAGAATTGATAATGCTCTGATCCTGCAAGAAATCTGAGGTATCTTCTGCAATTTGGTCGTATGGGGACGTGCAGGTATGCCTCCTTGAGATCCAGAGTCACCAGCCAAGACTCCTTGCCCAGCATGGGAAGAAGTTGCTGTAGGGTCAGCATTTTGAATTTTGGAACAATGAGATATGTGTTTAGAGCGGACAGGTCGAGGATAGGTCTCCATTGTTTTTCCTTTCTTGGTACTAGGAAAAGCCTTGAATAAAATCCTTGTCCTTGTTCCATAGCGGGTACCTTTTCTATAGCTCTCATCCTTAGTAAGTGGTCTATTTGCTGTAGAGCGTTTGTCCTTTGGTTTGGAGGTAGGTTTGGCATTCCTCTCTTCCTTGGAAGAGTATGGAAGCGAAACCTGTAGCCTTTGTCTATTGTCTGTAAAATCCATTTGTCTCCTGTAATGTAATGCCAATTTACTGAAAATAAGGCTAATTTTCCGCCTAAGGGTGCTGCCAGTTGTTCCCTGGTAGGCAGTTTCAGAGCCAAGTCACTGTGATTGTCCTGTAGAAGTGGTAGTGGCTGGATCTGTGGCAGTAGTTCTCTGGCTGTTAGGCTGCCACTGACGTCCCCTGTAGGCACCTCTGGATTGACCGCTGCCTCTAGGGCGTCTATTTCTGCTTCTCTGTGCTCTGGTGGTGTCTGGAAAGGACCAATTCTTGGAAGGCCAGTTCCTACTAAACCTCGGAGGCTGGACCTGTAAGAAATCCTTGACTGTCTGGACAGATTTAGCTTTTCTTCCACCTTCTTCAACACTTGCTGTGCAGGGGAACCAAACAAACTGTGCTTTTCCATGGGAGCATCTAGAAGCTTTGACTTTACATGGTCTGGTAAGGATTGTTCTTTTAACCATGCATGCCTTCTGATCACTGTACCAGTCATAGCTGATCTAAAGGAAGCCTCCAGTGCATCATAGCCGCATTTTAAGGAATGATTACTGACCTGCTGAGTGTTATGCACCAAATCCTGAAGGGACTTACGGTCTAAAGGCTCAGGTGAGGACTGTTTTTTAGTAAGCTGATCTAACAAAAATTCCTGATAATGGATCATGTGGAATTGACAGTTTAAGGCCCTAGCCGAAAGAGTAGCAGAAGTATAAACTTTTTTACCCCATCTCTCCAATGCCCTAGATTCTCTTTCAGAGGGGAGGGGGTTTTTGGCAGAGGCAACTGCTACAGCTTTGGGGCTCTGTGAAATAGTTTCAGGATCTGCAATAGGAGCCTTATACAAATGATAATGTGTGTCCGGAACCCTGTAGTATCTGTCGGGCTTTGCAGGGGCCGGAGGCAGTGAGTCAGGGGCAGTACAAGCATCATTAAATGCATCATCCACAACTGTAAGTACTGGAGGAATAGCTAGAGGCCTATGCTGTGGTAAATGCAGAAAGGTCCTAAGCCTTTTCCTAGAGTCTGAAAAATCCTGGCCCTGCCATTGAAATTGTTCCCTCATAGCATGCAAGGTTTCCCCAAAAGAAAATTCCTCAGGAGGAGAGGCAGAAGGTATGGAATCCTCTGCATCAGAGTCCTCATATGGAGAATAAGGGCCCTCTGGAGGATTTGTATTTTCTGAATCATCAGAGGAATAATCTGAAGAAACTGGCTCAGAGGGCTCTGCTCTAAGCCTCTTCTCTGGAGGTGGGTGAGAGGCCCTGTCAGGGTGAGACTGGGTTCCCTGATCAAAGAAATGAGATCCTCTGCTAGACTAAGCATTTGAGTACTAGAGCTAGGCCTGTGAGAGGGGGCTTTAGCAGGCACGGCCTTTGAAGATTTAGCTGCTTTAGCCCTGGCAAAAGCCTTAATTGACATGGATGCAGGGGGCCTAGCAGCTACACGTGCAGGAGTAGATACATCTAAGGGGATAGTATCTGATAAATCCTGAGAAACTGTAAGAGCAGGTGGATTTTCAGTAGCAGATTCAGCCATGCTGGAAGAGGCCTCGGTAGAAGGAGGTATGTTTTCGGCCAAAGGAAGAACCGCGGACTCGGCTTCAGCTGAAACAGAGACACTCGCGGTTGGCTTAGCCGCGGTTTCGGCTGAAACCGCCGACCGCGAGTGTCGGTCCTTTTCCTTCCGCTTTTTAGCTAAATGTGAAGTCGGAGTCTCCGCCGGCATGATATAAGCAAAAGTGGAGCCGAAAAACTCCTCTGCAAACTCCAACCGATGTCTAAGTGTTCATCGGTTGAAGGAAGCACAGGCTAGACAAGCTGCTACGTCGTGGTCTGGGCCTAAACAAGGTAGGCAGTAAGAGTGGAAATCTTTATGAGGTATTTGTTTCCCACAAGTTAAACAGTTATTCACTTTTTCTGACATCGGATGAGGCAAGAAAGAGTCCCCAACGGGGTACTTAGCTTTTTAGAAGTCTTCGGTAGTAGCAATCTCTGGTTCTGACCGACAGGCACTTGCGAACAGCTTCTGCTTCGGGCGCCACGCGGCAAGAAAGACGGAGGAAAATGGCGTCGGCTGATACCTTTATACCCGAAGAACTGCAGCTATGACGTCGGGTGAAGTGCGACATCAGCCGAAGCCAGACCCAGACTTTGGAATCCGGCCGACCGAAGGGCTGCCTGAGGCCAGGACAACCCATTTGTTAGGACTGCAGATGCATCCTTGAAGGACATCACACAGTTATACAGCTTTGAGGAAAGGAATCAGACCCTGTGGTTCCTGTAAGGCTTATAGCCATATCAATACAGACACCTACTTTGTTCACCCTGTTACTGGCAAGAGATATCTTTTTGATGTATATATGCCACTTGTAGGACCCATGAATGTGGTCTTAGTGGTTTGCCAACTCTGCACATGTTATTATATAGGAAAAACAAATTGTACGTTTAAAACCAGGATTTTGAATCATTTATCAGCTTTAAGGTTAAAGAATGAACACAATGCACTCTATAGACATGCTTCAGTGTTCCAGGGTCATTATTTTAAGTTTATGGTTATCAAACTTATAACAAAAGGTAACAGAGGGAGCGATATAGTGAATAGGATAGAATGTGAGGAAACAAAATGGCTAGTGGAACTGACAGCACATAGGTATCCAAGTCTTAATGAGATGATTCCAAATAAACCCGCCCTAAAGAAAAGGTGGGTTCAATATTGAATTGTGATAGGTCAATATTAATTTAAATAAGCTTCAGTACCAGCTCCAAGTTGTCTGAAGAAGGGTAAAACCCGAAAGTTGTTTTTGAAGTCTTAATTGTCTATGCTAATTTTATTTGTTTTACTCCAGTGTTTGAATAAATATTTCTCCATAAAGGGTGGTAAACTGCCTTATTCTTGAACAGTGGAGTTGACTTGGTGAGCAGTTTACCGTCAGTGAGGTATCGTTGTTTTTTTGGACTGTTTGGATTATTTTTGTACATGGATACCTTACACATTATGGAGCAAGCAGCTAAGGAAAAAGAAGGTACTCAGTTTGTTTCATCTTCATATGCGGAAAAGGTTAGAAAAAATCTAACCAGTATTATTAATCCCCTTTTGCAATTGGATTTACATGTGAATGCTGGATGCTCCACAATAAAATCAGTGACTGCTGAGCAAAATTGTAAATTTGAAGAGACTATAGCAGATTTTGCGAATAAGGTGAATAAATTAAAAAGGTTACAATGGCAATGAAACCACCTGGAAGCCTGCTTACATTTTGGGGTGGTTCCAAGTGGCATGAGGGTGTTATGTATGCCCTCACAAGGAGAACACCACCCTGAACTACTTGCCAGATGGCAAAGAATCAGCACAGAAACTGTTTTTTCACATATGCATCTCCTTTTGGACTTTTTTGCTCCTGAGGAGAAAATAAATGTAGATGTTCAAGATCCACATTGCTGCAGTCCTTACACTTGGGTCCGCCGTCGGCCGATCGCGCCCGAATATCAAGTATTAGGCTGAGCCGGGTCAAGGCAGCAAAGCTACATGACATCAGGACGCCACAGTCTTTTCTTGCCCCAGATGTCAGAGACCCTAAAAAGAAAGGTCAAAAAAAAAAACAAAAAAAAACAACCACCACCCCTTGCACTAATCATATGTACAATATACAATATCCACAATATTCACAACCCAACCCACCAAACCACACTAACTACAGAGTAAGGGAGGATGCAAACTATATAAAAGTAGGCTGGGCTGCCAAATGTGTAAAATTGCAGTGGCAAACCAGCCTAGATTTAGAGAGTAAAAGTGGAAGGTGGTAATGCTTATGAAAGTATGATAACAGAAAGCAATACAAAACCCAATCCACTTAGAAATAGTTTGTTTTGACACAGGCTTGCCCCTGAGAACCCCCTGAACCCTTTAGTTCTGCTCAATAATACATAACTGCCTGTGTATATCCAAAGTGTGCAAAATCTTTTCCCTTTATTTTTTTTGGGTTTGCATAAAAAGTAGGGTAGGCAAATGAAATATTTTAAGTTAAGCTAGAAACCACTTTAGGTATAAAGGAAGGATTAGTACGTAAAGATACCCTATCCTAGAAAGGCTCAAAACTCTGCAGTAGCTGCAGGCTCAAAAGGTAGAGTGAGTGGTTTCTCCAACACAAAGATTGAGATCCAAGTAGGAGTAGGGAGCTCTGGGTCTTAAATAAGGATGAGAAAACAATGGTGGGTCACAGTCATAGTGAGCAGAAATTGCTGCAGCATGAACCTTAATAGAGAGAAGGACAAACAGCAAGATATTGAAGAGCCACACTTAAATTTAGGCTTTAAAAACATCAAATTCCTGCTGTAAACCCAAATAAAAAAAATCTCTTCCATTTATCTATGCACACTTTCCTTGTACTAGGCCCTTCTGCCTCAAAAAAAAACTTGCAAAACTTGCTGTGAAGCTGAGACCCTCCAGGGTTTAAAACAGAATATGCCAGGCTGTTAGGTGAAGAGAGTGAAGTGACATGAGTATTGCTTGTCTGCATAGAGGATAAGAATGTGTTCCCTTGCTTGTTGATGATGTACATGACAGTTTGTTTGTTCTTAGGAACCAACACATATCTTGGCAGTGCTGTGTCCATACACATTTTTGAAAATGATGAAGAAGTTCGTCCCTTCCTTGGGCCAGAATCAGGCAATCGTCAATCGTCAAATATTGGGCCTGTTTACGAAAGGACTGGAAGAAGGGTACGCCCACCCCTTTGCTTACCCACCTGTTCAGAGACATGTACAAAATCTTGTAATTCTCACCTCAATGCCTTCCTTCCAGAGCATCTACCAGGTGGAAGAAGTATAGACTTTTCTTTCCATCTATCTGCAAACACATCTTCCACAACATCCAGAACTGCTGGGGTAAAAGCAAAAATTCCTAAGTCCTGACCTTCCCACTTAAAATGTTCCCTCATGGAATGAAGAGTCTCTGAAAAGAAAAATCCTCTGGAGGAGAAGCAGAAGGAGTAGAATCATCTACATCAGAATCAGAATAAGGAGAATACTCCTGCAAGTCTTCAGTCAAGACTCTGAAACATCCAAGCCTGCTCAAAACTCCCCAACTCTGGTTCCACCCTAGGCCTCTTATCAGGAGGGGCAAAGAACCTCTAATCAAAGTAATTAAATCTTCTGAGCTAAACCTGGCCTGCCTCTTCAGCCTGACCTGCCTCCTGAGAGGCCACATCCTGCAATATCAAAGTCTCCCCTGGGACTCCAGAGAAGCCACCGGTTCCACTGAAGCACAAGCGACACCCAACCAACGTGCAAAAGCGACTTCAGGCCCCAAACAAGGAATACACAAAGTATGATAGTCCCTATAAATACAGTTATTCACTTTTTCTGACATCCGGTAAACCACTGAGGCAAGAAAAACTAAAATATTGTCTGAAACTCCGAATTAAAAATTTCAGAACGCCGAACGGCACTCAACGCTGCTTCTGCATCGGACCATGCGGCAAAAGACTGAGGATATGATGTCAGTCTTACCGAGGACAGCAGACTACCCAAGTGTAAGGACTGCAGCAATGTGAGATGAAGAACATCTACTATGTCAGGAAGTGGAAGTTTTACAGCAACCACTCGAAATGGAATATACAGAGGAGAGGCATATAAAACATATGGAGGACTTGTATTGCACGTTCTCCTCCACTGATTATAAGCTGCAGCAGCTAAAAACAAAAAAAACTGCACAGAGACTTTAATGATACCGTGAATGGCCAAATTCTTGTCTGACCCAGAGAGCAATCAACCTTCCAGTCGAGGGAAGCCACAGGAGAGTTTACAGAACCCAGGATTAGAAATTTGCGCCAACGACAATATAGATGGGGGAGTGTCAACATCACTATACCCTCAACTAATGGTGAGGAACAGACTACAGCGTCATCAAGTCGCAGAGTGAAAGTACAATACAAGCAGTTAGAATCCACTTCAGTAGAATGGGTGACACTACAAACAATAGAAATGTTCATACTGATAAGGAAACTGTTGAGGTTTCGAACCAGCATAGAAAACCACAAAAGGATATTCAGGAGGTTTTTACTGCCACTGATATAGTATCCACGGGATTGGTTACGGAACATCATATATACCAGGGAGCACGTCCTAAAGTCCCTCAGGTTAATGAAAGCAATGGCCGTTTTTTTTGCAAATCTACCAGCACCGGTAAAGAAAAAAGGCGACTGGACCCAACAACAACACGAGACCAGAGAATACAAGAAAAGAAGAATATCGCAATGACTGGTGACAGTATTGTTTTTAAACTATCTAATCATGCTTTATCAGCCGACGAGTTGTATATACTGAATAAGGGGCTAACTTTCGTCCCAAGTAAAGACAGTAAATTTAATGAGATAGTATTGGATCTTCTGATGTTTGGCAGGAACTTGATGCTGCAATGTATGTTTGGTAATGAAAATCGGTCTAGCCATTTTCCGTTAAAACAACCCAGTACCTTTACTCCAGTTTATAATCACACTGTGAATACTTTTGTTAGGGTTTGTGAGCAGGAAATTTTAACTTTTTTATCCAATGGGCATACTAGGAATTTGAATAATTTAACAGATACACAGCGACAAGCTCTTAGGGATTTACAAAATAATAAAGAAATAATTATAAAGAATGCGGACAAAGGAGGAGCTGTGGTGGTTTTAGACAAGGGCTTTTACTTTATGAAATTAACAGAACTGCTGTCAGATTCCACAACCTATAACACACATCTCGCCAATTATGTTGGATAACATCATTCTAGAGGTAAAAAGTACAGTTTTGTACCTACCATAAATGTAGATGTTCGAGTGCTCATACAGCTGCAGTCATAACAGATGGGTTATCCTGCCGTCAGGCGGGTCCTCGGTCGGCCGAATTCCAAAGTCTAGGTCCTGCGTCGGTTGTCGTCGCTTCTTCCCTGATGTCAGTGCGGCAGGGGTATAAAAGAGGCAGCCGACGCCATTTTCTTCAGTTTTTCTTGCCCCAGATGTCAGGTGCCCCCAGAAGGAAAGCAAACATAATGTTATGCAAAGTTGCAATGTTGATAAATCAAAAACAGTAGTTGCAAGCAAATACACCATAAAAGAATACCCCAAAAAGGTTATATGAAAAGTGTTTGTCATAAGGCCTGTCCTACGAGGGGATGGAGGGAGGGAAACCTGGACTGCAGCTGTATGAGCACTCGAACATCTACATTTATGGTAGGTACAAAACTGTACTATGTTCATCGTGCATACAGCTGCAGTCATAACAGATGGGTAGAATCCCAAAGCTAAGTAAGGGTGGTAGGCACTAAGTGGAACTAGGAGGGGCTAGGATGCCCTGCAGGACTGCTGTGGCAAAGCCTGCTCTAGATTTTGAGTACAGTGGGAGGTGATAGTGTTTGGAGAAAGTGTGCACTGAACTCCAGGTGGCTGCTTCCAAAATGTCCTTGGTAGGGACCCCCCTGAGGAAGGCTGCAGAGGTAGCTGTGGCTCTGGTGGAGTAGGATCTGATGCATGCAGGCACAGTTTTTCCATGAAATGAGTAACAAAAGCATATGCAGTGGGCTATCCATTTTGAAATTGTCTGTTTGGAAATAGCCTTTCCCTGAGCACCTGCAGCATAGGACACAAAGAGTTGCTCAGATTTCCTGAATGGCTTTATTCTGTCCAAATAGTAACAAAGTTGTCTGTGAATGTCCAAGGAATGTAGTAGTCTTTCCCCTTTGTTTTGTGGATTAGGATAAAAGGTAGATAAGTGGATAGTCTGATTCAAAGCTACACTGGATACTACCTTTGGCATAAAGGTAAGGTTGGTTTGTAAGGAAACTCTGTCCTGATGGAAAATGATGAATGGTTGCACAGCCATGAGGGCCTGTAGCTCCGAAACCCTGCATGCTGAGGTGATAGCCAGAAGAAAGGCTGTTTTCCATGACAAGTACTGTAACTCTGATGAAGAAGCTGGCTCGAAGGGAGGAAGGGTCAGCTTTTCCAATACGAAGTTGAGGTCCCAGGCAGGGACTGGTGGTTTCCTTGGGGGGTTTTATATTCTTTGCCCCTCTGAGGAACTGCCTTAAGAGAGGGTGAGAGAATAATGGAGGATCTGTGTTGTAATGTGCAGAAATGGCTGAAGTGTGGATCTTGATGGAGGAGAAGGAAAGTCCATTGTTTAACATCTCAGCTAGGTACTGTAAAATTTGAGGTATATTTATTACCCAAGGATTCTGTCCCTTTTCTTGATTCCAGGCACAAAATTGTTTCCATTTGGCGGAGTAGGCCTTTCTAGTAGAAGGTCTTCTGGCCTCCAAGATGAGATCCTGCACCTCCTTGGAGAGGAGAAACTGTTGAGAAATCAAGGAATTCTCCATGCAGCTAGATTTAGAGTTTTGAGATTGCTGTGAATGGTTTTGTAGTTGTGCTGGGACAGCAGAAGAGGGACTAGAGGTAGGATCCATGGTGGGGAATGTGTCAGGCTCTTCAGGAGCGGATACCAGTGTTGTCTTGGCCAGCCTGGAGCAATGAGAATCATTTTCAGCCTCTCTGCTCTGGCTTTTAATAGAACTTTGGGCAGCAGAGGAAGAGGTGGGAAGGCATAGACTGTCAATGTTGCCCAATTGAAGGAAAGTGCGTCCACTTTTCAGGCCTGTGGATGGTAGGTCCTTGAACAAAATTTTTTCAACTGGCAATTTCTGTGGGTAGCAAAGAGATCTATGTCTGGCTGCCCCCATGCCTGAGTTATCTTTGTGGATCTGTCATATTTCTGCTTAGGTGGTCTGCCAGTGTGTTTTCCTTCCCTGGCAGGAATTGTGCCTGTAGTTGAATTTGCAGTTCCAGTGCTGTGTTCCATAGGGTCATGGCTTGCCTGCACAGGGGGTATGAATGAGTTCCCCCCTGTTTGTTTATGTATCACATCACTGTGGTGTTGTCTGTCCTTATCAATAGCTGGCCTGGATGTAGTAGGTCTTTGAAGGACAAAATAGCCTTTTGTATGGCTAGCATTTCCTTTTGGTTGATGTGAAGGTGCTTCCCTTTTCGGGTCCATTTTCCATGAATGCACTAATCTGTCATGTGTGCTCCCCAGGCGTAGTCTGAGGCATCTGTAGTGATGATTTGAGTTGCTTGAGGTACACAGAACGGAAGACCTGTGTTTCTTTGGCAAGCTTGAGTCCACCACAAAAATTCCTTTTGAAGGCATGGAATGAGTGGTATAATTGCTTCCAAGCTGTGGCTGTGTTGAGACCATAAGTTTTTCAGGTACCATTGAAGTTTCCTCATATGCAGCTTTGCACATGGGATTAGTAGGCTGCAAGATGCCATGAATCCCAGAGCCTGCAGGATTTTCCTTGCAGTTAGCCTGGTGTAAGTTGCCATTTTTTTGAAGTATTGAGACAGTTGCCCTTGCTTTTCTGGCGTGAGGTAGGCCATCTGGGTGGTTGTATCCAAGCTGGCACCCAGGAAAATTATTTGTTGAGAGGGTATTAGTTTTGATTCCTTTTTGTTGACTGTGTATCCCAGGAAGTTCAACAGTTTTATTACAAACGCCAGGTGCTGCAGTAGTATGTCCTTGCTGTCCACTTGGATCAGGCAGTCGTCCAGATATGGGTAGATTTGTATCCCTTGTAGTCTGCAGAAGGTGATTACTGATGCCAGGCACTTCGTAAACATTCTGGGCGCAGTAGATAAGCCAAAGGGCAATGCAGAGAATTGGTAATGGGTTGAACCTGCAAGAAATCTGAGGTATCTTCTGCAATCTTGTCTGATAGGGACATGCAGGCATGCCTCCTTGAGGTCCAATGTTACCAGCCAAGACTCCTTGCCCAGCATGGGAAGAAGCTGCTGTAATGTGAGCATCTTGAATTTTGGCACCTGTAGATATGTGTTTAGGATGGATAGGTCTAAGATAGGTCTCCAATCTTTGTCTTTCCTTGGTACCGGGAAGAGTCTGGAATAAAACCCTTGACCTTGTTCTTTTGCAGGTACCTCTTGAATTGCTTTCATGTCCATGAGAGCTGAAACTTGTTTTTGTGCCTCTGCCCTTTGATGTTGTGGCAGGTTTGGCATGCCTCTCATTTTTGGAAGGGTGTGAAAGTGGAACCTGTAGCCTCTGTCTATAATGTCCAGAATCCATTTGTCTTTTGTAACAATATGCCAATTTTTTGAGAATAATGCCAGTTTTCCGCCCAAAGGTGCTGCCATTAAAGCTTTGCTTGGCAAGTGTAGGGGGAAGTCATTGTGTCTGTTTTCTAAAAGACTGTGATCTATCTTCTCCACCTCTTGGGGTAGGTGCTTGCCACTGTCTGGCTCTGAAAGATCCTTGAGGTTGCCCTCTACCCCTTGGGCGCCTGTATCTGCCCCTTTGAGGTCTGTCCGTGGCTGGAAAGGACCAATTTTTTGAAGGCCAATTTCTGCTGAAACGTGGCGGCTGTACCTGCAGGAAATCTTTCACTGTTTGCATTGATTTCGCTTTTTCCTCCATTTTCTTTAGCACCTCCTCAGCTTTAACACCAAACAATACATCTTTTTGAAGAGGTGCATCTAATAATTTAGCTTTGACATGATCTGGTAAGGTTTGCTCTCTGAGCCAAGCATGCCTACGTATAACAGAACCCGTAACAGCAGCTCTACATGAGGCCTCTAAAGCATCAAAACCACACTGCAAGGTATATTTACCCACTTGCTCTGCACCATGTAACAAATCCTGCAACTCTTTTAAATCTGGTTGGTCTGGTTGTGTCATCTTGCTTTTCAGCTGAGATATCAAAGACTGTTGGTACTTTAACATATGGAACTGACAGTTTAATGCCCTCATGGTTAAAGTGGCCGAGGTGTACACCTTTTTCCCCCACCTTTCTAAAGCTCTGGAATCTCTCTCTGAAGGTAATGGGTTTTTAGCAGTAGAGGCCTTAATTCCCTTGTGACCCTGTGAAATAGTTTCTGGGTCAGCAGTATAGCTTTTATATAGGAACTGGTGAGAATCAGGAACCCGGTAATACCTGTCTGGTTTAACAGGAGCTGGAGGCAAAGAATCTGGATTAAGGCTGGCTTCTGTGTACACATCATCCAATATATCTAAAACAGGAGGGATAGCCAAAGGCCTATGCTGGGGGAGCAGAAGAAATTCCCTGAGCCTTTTCTTGGAATCTGAGTAATCTTGGCCTTCCCAATGAAAGTGTTCCCTCAGTGTATGCAGGGTTTCCCCAAAAGAGAAGTCCTCAGGAGGGGAGACCGAGGGAATAGACTCCTCTGCATCAGAGTCTTCGAATGGAGAATAGGCATAATCCTGGTCCTCAGATAGTTCTGAGGTAATAGAAGCTTGATCTGAGGAAGGGTAGTCTTCCTCTAGTCTGGGCCTTTTGTCAGAGGGGGTTTGAGAACCCCTGATAAGAGTAATCAAATCCTCAGCCATTTTAAGCACCTGTTTTTTAGGCATGGTGCCTTGAGAGGGGGTCTGAGGAACCTGTTCTTTGATTTTCATGGCTGCTTTAGATTTAGTGAAGGCTTTAATAGAGAAGGAGGAAGGCCTGAAGACCCCTTGAGAAATGGCAGGCCTGTCTAAATTCTGAGTTTCCCCGCCAGGAGTGGCGTCGGAGTCTGTAGTAGGAATGGGGGCCGAGGAGCCTGCGACCTCTGGTACTGAAGACACCGGTAATGCATTGTCATCGGTACTCAGGGGCTGCGTAGGCGCCTCGCTGAGTACCGGAGAACCGGTAGTCGGCCTTAGCGTGGTTTCAGTAGGTGGCACGGACCTCGTAAGTCGGTCCTTATCTTTGCGTTTTTTGCTCAAAACTGGAGTCGGAGTATCCGATGACATAATATAATTAAATTTTTTGCCAAAAAAGTGAAGGGCAAACTCCACCCGACGCTTAATAGTGCGCTTATTGAATCTAGCACAAAAACAGCAGGTCGCGACGTCGTGGTCTGGGCCTAAGCAAGGTATACAGAAAGAGTGGAAATCCTTATGAGGTATTTGCTTCCCACATGAAATGCAATTATTAACTTTGTCTGACATCGGTCTGAGGCAAGAAAAGTTTCCCCAACGGGGTACTTAGCTTTCAAGAAGACTTCGGCTGAAATACTTTCGTAAATCTCAGGAGCTGGCCGACCGGCACTTGCGAACTGTTTCTGCTTTGGGCACCGCGCGGCAAGAAAGACTGAAGAAAATGGCGTCGGCTGCCTCTTTTATACCCCTGCCGCACTGACGTCAGGGAAGAAGCGACGACAACCGATGCAGGACCTAGACTTTGGAATTCGGCCGACCGAGGACCCGCCTGACGGCAGGATAACCCATCTGTTATGATTGCAGCTGTATGCACAATGAACATCATGGTTTGGAAAGACTTCTGGCTGAAGGTTCTTTAGATAAGGAATTATTTGAATTCCTGTGGATTGAGCACCCTGCTACACCAGTGTTCAAAGCCCTTCCAAAACTACATAAAGACCCACATAATCCTCCCTTGAGACCTATTGTCTCAGGGAGAGGATGGGTCACTGAAAATATTTCTATATGGCTAGAGTGCTTATTAAGACCATATCTGATGAATTTTCCAGAGGTATTGAGAGACTCTGGGCATTTTTTAACATCTTTGAGGGATTTGGTTGAAACACATGATACCAAACAATATGCTATGGTAACACTGGATGTGCAGAGTCTATTTACGGTTATAAGTAATAGCTATGGTACAGGAGCTTTATCAGCTTTGATGCTGGAAATGAATATGATGGGAGAAGACAAGATAAAATTAATGAAAGAGTTACTTAGTATGGTTTTGGAACAATGTTTTCATATGTGAAGGAAGGCATTTATAGACAGATATAGGGGGGTAGCTATGGGCATCCCCTGTGCTAACATATACCAACCTGGTCTTAGTTTTCTGGGAGAGGCAATACACATCCTGGGACATCTCAATAAATCAAAAGACAAAGTACATTTATATAGGCATTTTGTTGATGACATTTCTGTTGTGGAGAGGCGAGGAGGAAGAACTGGCCGGTTTTGTTGGCTATCTGGAGTCCACCACCACCTTCCTGAAATTCTCTACGAATTTTTCTAGAACAGAGATTGATTTTCTAGATATAAGGTTAACACAGGACCAGGAGGGTTTTAGGACCACCCTTTACAGAAAGGAATGCTGGAAAACTAGTTTATTAGCACGGGATAGTATGCATCCCCAATATACTTTTGAAAACATAATCAAAGGACAATTGGGCAGAGTTTCTAGACTTTGTACTGAAGATGAGGAGTTTGAAGGAAAAATCATACATCTGGAGGATAATTTTGCAGAGAGAGGTTATAATAGATGCAAGGTGGCAGACATCTTTGAAGGAGAGAAAAAACATAGGAAAGATAAATTAAGACCACGGTACAAAAGCAGGGAAGGTGCTACCATAGCAACTACAGATAGATTGCAGTACAAATGCCTGAGACTCATGCTCACCTACAGCAGCAATGCACATTGGGTTTGTGATACAGTTAGAAAAAATTGGAAGAGTTTAGCTTCAGATGACAAAATGAGTGAGTTATAGTAGGGGCTGCACCACATTTTGGTTTCAGGAAGAATAAAAAGATGAAAGATTTGTTAAGCAATGAAGGAAAAGACGCACACAGTTTTACAACTTTGAGGAAAGGAACCAGACCCTGTGGTTCTTGTAAAGCCTGTAGCTATATCAATACAGACACCTACTTTGTTCACCCTGTTACTGGCAAGAGATATCTTTTTGATGTATATATGCCACTTGTAGGACCATGAATGTGGTCTACTTAGCGGTTTGCCAACTCTGCACGTTATTATATAGAAAAAACAAATTGTATGTTTAAAACCAGGATTCTGAATCATTTATCAGCTTTAAGGTTAAAGAATGAACACAATGCACTCTATAGACATGCTTCAGTGTTCCAGGGTCATTATTTTAAGTTTATGGCCATCAGACTTGTAACAAAAGCTAATGGAGGGGGCGATATAACGAATAGGACAGAATGTGAGGAAAAAAAATGGATAGTGGAACTGACAGGACATGGGTATTCAGGTCTTAATGAGATGATTCCAATTAAACCCGCCCAAAAGAAAAAGCGGGTTCAAAATTGTGATAGGTCAATATTAGTTTAAATAAGCTTCAGTACCAGCTCCAAGTTGTCTGAAGAAGGGTAAAACCCGAAAGCGCTTACTGTTTTGGAAGTCACTTGTCTATGCTCTTGTTTTATTTGTTTTACTCCAGTGTTTGAATATTTTTCCATAAACGGTGGTAAACTGCTTTATTCTTGAATCGTGGACTTGCAGATAGCTGGGTTTGGGTGGCCAGTAGTTTGAAATAAGTTGTCAAATAAACCTGCTTTTCTGGAGTGACGAATGCCATCTGGGAAGTTGTGTTCAAGCTTGCTCCCAGGAATACAATCTTTTGACTGGGTACCAGATGTGATTTCTTTTCGTTGATGGTATACCCCAGAGAAGTTAGGTGTCTCTTTATAAATGTCAGGTGCTGAAGTAGCAATTCCTGACTGTCTGCCTGAATCAGGCAATCGTCCAAGTATGGGTAAATTTGAATATTTCTCTGCCTGCAGTAAGCAATGGCTGGAGCCAGGCACTTTGTGAATACCCTGGATGCAGTAGATAAGCCAAAGGGAAGTGCAGAGAACTGATAGTGCATACAGCCTGCCCTGAAACGTAGATATTTCCTGCAAGATTCCCTTATGGGAATGTGCTCTTTTAAGTCTAGGGTGACTAGCCAGGAGTCCTTGGGCTAGCATAGGAAGGAGCTGCTGGAGTGTAAGCATTTTAAAACCACCAGGAAGGTGTTTAGGGTTGACAGATCCAGAATAGGCTGCCAAAAGTTCTCTTTGCTGGGCACCATGAGCAGCCTGGAGTAGAAACCCTTTCCCCTTTGCTCTGTTGGCACAGGCTGAATAGCCCTGATACTGAGAAGAGAAAGTACTTGCTTTTGGGCCTCTGTCCACTGGTTTGGAGGAAGGTCTGGCAATCCACTTGGGGTTGGCAGAGAGTGAAAATAGAAATGGTATCACTGGGATACAATGTTTAAGACCCATCGGTCCTGGGTAATATACTCCCAGTTTTTTGTATGCAGGGCGTGTTTTCCTCCTAGGGGCGCAAGTACTTGGGCATGGCTGGGAAGGATCAAGGACAAGTCATTGTTTAGATCTGTGTACACCCTGAGACTGTAGTCTTTTGCTCCTGGGTTTGGGCTGAGAAGGTCTGGAAGGGACCATTTTTTTGAAGGCCAATGCCTACTGAATCTCGGTGGCTGTACCTGTAAGAAATCTTTAACAGTTTGCATGGAATTAGCTTTTTCCTCCATCTTTAAGAACTTCATCTGCTTTAGAGCCAAACAAACATTCTTGGTTTCATGGAGCATCAAGTAATTTTGCCTTGACATGGTCTGGCAAGATTTGTTCCTTCAGCCAAGCATGCGTTCTCAGAACAGACCCAGTGACAGCAGCCCTGCAAGATGCTTCTAAGGCATCAAAACCACACTGCAAAGTATGTTTACCAACTTGGTTTGCTGAATGCATGAAGTCTTTTAAGTCCTTATTTTCTGCACAATCAGGAATCAACAACATTTTTTGTTTAATTAGATCAGTAATATGCTGCTGGTACTTCAACATGTGAAACTGGCAATTTAAAGCCTTGATGGCAAGAGTTGCAGAGTTGCATATACCTTCTTACCCCATCTGTCTAGAGCCCTAGAATCCCTGTCCGAAGAGGTAGGGATTTTGGCTGTAGAAGCCTTAATACCGTTAGGCCCCTGGGAAATGGTCTCTGGATCCGCAGTGGGATTTTTAAAGAGAAATTTCTGAGAGTCAGGTACTCTGTAGTATCTGTCGGGCTTTCTAGGAGCAGGTGATAAAGTATAAGGGGTAAGGCTGGATTCCATGAAGACATCATCTACAATATCCAGGACAGGGGGAATAGTTAGAGGCTATGCTGAGAAAAGTCTAAAAATTCCCCGAGTCTCTTTTTGGACTGTGGGTAGTCCTGGCATTCCCAGCGGAAATGCTCTCTTGGGGTATATGCAGGGTTTCACCAAAAGAAAAATCCTCTGGTGGGGAAGCAGAGGGAATGGAATCCTCTGCATCAGAATTCTCATAGGCAGATAAATGTATGTCCTGGTAATCAGAAGGGTCAGAGTCATCGTACTCATGATCTGAAGAATCAGAAGGAAAATCAGTTCTAGGGGGAAGGCTGGCTTCCCCCAATTAAGGTAATAAGGTCTTCGGCCATTCTAAGCATTTGTTTCTGTGGCATGGGGCCCTGAGAATGCGCTTTGGTCATAGGTTTCTTAGGTGTAGTGCGAACTCTGGGCCTGACAAATTCTGTATTTTTGGTTTGAAACGAAGTAGTCGGTTTAATATGAACATCTGAAGGCCTGAATACACCCTCAGAAGCCGGTGCCTGCAGAGCGGCTCCGGACCCATCCAAGACAGAGAGACCCACAGGTTCCATAGTCGAAGAAGCATCTCGCGGCATACTGGACTCCAAATGGGTCTCAGTAGAGGCCTGCAAATGTGTAGAAGCGGGTATTAGGGGCTGCGAAAGCGCCTCACTGAGTACCGGCGGACAGGCGACTAGCTTAACAGAAGCGTGGTTGGCAGTTTCGGACCTATGCAGTCTGTCTCTGTCTTTATCCTTATGTTTTTTCAGAAGATCGGTAGTTGGATGGCTTATCGAAGCCATTTCGGAATATGGAGAACAACAGTGAAAGAATTTAGTGGCAAAAATAGCCCGATGACGAATAGTTCCAGTGTTGAACAGGGCACAAAACAGACAGTGAGGAACATCGTGGTCTAGGCCTAAACACGTGACGCAGTAAGAATGAAAATCTCTGTGAGGTATTTGCTTTCCACAGGCAAGACAATTATTAATTTTTTCTGACATAGTTTAGAGCAAGAAAAAAGGATCCCCAACGGGGTTACTTATCTTTTAGAAGACTTCAGGACTGAAACTCGAAAAACGAAAATTTCAGGAGGCGGCCGACCAGCATTTGCGAACTGCTTTTGCTTCTTGGCTCCACTCTTCAAGAAAAGCTGAGTTAATGGTGTCTGCTGCATGTTTTATACCCCTGACAACCTGACACCATGGAAGAAGCAAAGTACAGTTTTGTACCTACCATAAATGTAGATGTCCGAACTGGATAGCATCTGCAGTCATAACAACTGGGTTGTCCTGTCGTCAGGCAGCCCTTCGGTCGGCCGGATTCCAAAGTCCGGGTCCGGCTGATGTCGCACTTCACCCGGCGTCATCTCTGCTGGTCTTCGGTATAAAGGCATCAGCCGACGCCATTTTCTTCAGTGTTTCTTGCCCCAGATGCCAGTTGCCCTCTTGGAGGCTAAATTTTGGGTAAAAATGCCAATGTTTCACAAAAGATAGAATGCAAATACAAGAAATAATCATGTATGTACATATATACCAACAAATACACCATAAGAGACTCCCCACCAGCTAGCTATTAGGAGGGTAAATACCTAGGAGTACCACAGAGGGAAGGAGGGAGGGTAATCCTGACTGCAGATGCTATCCAGTTCGGACATCTACATTTATGGTAGGTACAAAACTGTACTATGTCCTTCATGGATGCATCTGCAGTCATAACAACTGGGTAGAATACCATAGCCAACTAGGGAGGAGGAAGAATAGATTATGGTGTGGTTAGGATCCCTTGCAGTACAGCAGTGGCAAACCCTGCTCGGGATCTGGAATACAGAGGTAAATTATAATGCTTGGCAAATGTATGCACGGAGGTCCAAGTAGCCCTCAATAATGTCCTTGGTTGCCACTCCTCGTAAGAAGGCTGTGGTAGTGGCTGTTGCTCTTGTAGAATGAGGTCTTATGTTCTGTGGAATTGGTTTTCCATGGAAGGAGTAACAGAATCGTATGCAATTTCCTATCCATTTGGAGATTGTCTGTTTGGAAATTGCTTTTCCTTCCCTTCCTGTTGCATAGGCTACAAAAAGCTGGTCAGTTTTTCTGTTACTTTTGTTCTGTCCAGGTAGTAGCGTAGCTGTCTGTGTACATCCAAGGTATGCAGCATTCTTTCCCTCTGTTTTGTGGGTTGGGGAAGAAGGTAGGTAGGTGGATTGCCTGGTTTAGGGACACTCTGGATACCACCTTAGGCATAAATGTAGGATTAGTCCTCATGGACACTCTGTCTTGGTGGAAGATTAGGAAGGGTTGTACTGCCATTAGGGCCTGAAGTTCAGAAACCCTCCTTGCTGAGGTTATTGCCAGTAGGAAAGCAGTTTTCCATGAAAGATGCTGTAGGTCTGCTGTTGCTGCTGGTTCAAAAGGTGCAGTGTCAACTTTTCTAGCACAAAGTTCAAATCCCAAGCTGGCAGAGGTGGTTTCCTAGGAGGTTTTACATTCTTGATCCCTCTGAGGAACTGCCTGAGTAGAGGATGTGAGAAGACAGGTGGATCAAAGCTGTATTCTGCTGAAACAGCTGATGCATGTATCTTGATGGAGGAATAGGACAGGCCTGTATGTAGAAGCTCTGCCAAGTACTCCAGAATGTTAGCCATATCTATATTCGACACATCCTTCCCTCTTTCAGCACTCCAAATGACAAACCTTTTCCATTTTCCTGCATAGTTCCTTCTTGTTGAAGGTCTGCGGGCTTCAAGTATAATGTCTTTAACCCTTTGGGAAAGATCTGGAATAGTTGCTGCTATGTGATGTGCCATGCAGTCAGCTGCAACGTTTTTAGGTTTGGATGCATGATGCTGTAGTTGTTCTGAGTTAACATCAAAGGCATCAGGGTATTGACCACATTTTGTCCCGAGACATGCTCCTCAGCAATGGGTACCAGTGTTGTCTTGGCCAGTTTGGAGCTATCAGGATTATCCTTGGACGTTCCTCCTTGATTTTTAGTAATACCTTGTGTATCAAGGGAAGAGGTGGGAATGCATATGCTGTCAGGCCTTTCCAGCTGAAGGAGAGCGAATCCACTTTCGATGCAAGTGGATGGAATGTCCTTGTGCAGAATTTTTGAGCTGGTGGTTGAGAGGGAAGCGAATAGATCTATTTGTGGCATTCCCCATTTCTTTGCGATGGTCTTGAAGATGTCGGGTGTAGCATCCATTCGTGAGCATCCGAGGTGGTTCTGCTTAACATGTCTGCTAGAGTGTTCTCCTTTCGGTACAAACATTGCCTGTAACTGGATGTTGTAGCTGAGTGCCAGGTTCCAAAGGTCCAAAGTCATTCTGCATAGGGGTATGAATGAGTGCCTCCCTGTTTGTTGATGTACCACATGACTGTGGTGTTGTCTGTCCTTATCATCAAATGGCCTTCTTTGAGAAATGGTCTGAATTTTGGATTGCCAGTTTTACTGCCAGCATTTCTTTTAGGTTGATGTGCAGGTGAAGTTGGTCCCGTCCACAATCCTTGCACGCATTTGTCCAGCATGTGAGCCACCCATCCTAGCTCAGAGGCGTCTGTTGTGATGGTTTGGCTTGCTTGATATTTGTGAAAGGGTAAGCCTGGGTTTGACTGGCATGCTTGAGCCCACCATAGGAACTCCTGTTTTAGGCATGGAATTAGTGGAATTTCTGTTTCTAGGCTGTGCCTGTGTTGGGACCATAAATTCTTTAGGTACCACTGTAGTTTTCTCATATGCAGTCTGGCATGTGGAACCAAGATTATGCATGATGCCATGAAGCCCAAGGCCTGCAGAACTTTTCTTGCTGTTAGCTTGCTGTGGTTTGTTAGTGCCAAGAAGTAAAGAGGAGTTCTTTTGTTTTTCTGCAGTTAGGAATGCCATTTGTTTTACTGTGTCCAATTCTAAGAATGTCCTTGTTTGGGATGGAATCAGCCTTGATTTTTGCAAATTGACTGTGTATCCCAGTGCTTGTAGCAAGTAAATGACCCTTTGTAAATCTGTTGTCAGCTTGCTTTTGTTGTCCCCTTGTAGCAGGCAGTCGTCCAGGTATGGATAAATTTGGATTCCTGTAGTCTGCAGTGGGCGATTACTGATGCCAGGCATTTTGTGAATACTCTGGGCAGTAGATAAGCCAAAGGGCAATGCTGAGAATTGATAGTGCTCTGATCCTGCAAGAAATCTGAGGTATCTTCTGCAAATTGGTCGAATGGGGACGTGCAGGTATGCCTCCTTGAGATCTAGAGTTACCAGCCAACACTCCTTGCCCAGCATGGGAAGAAGTTGCTGAAGGGTCAGCATCTTGAATTTTGGGACAATGATGTATGTGTTTAAGGTGGACAGATCGAGAATAGGTCTCCAGCGTTTTCCTTTCTTGGAACTAGGAATAGTCTGGAGTAGAATCCTTTGCCTTGTTCTGTTATTGGTACTCTTTCCACAGCTCTCATCTTTGTTAATTTTATTATCTGCTGTAGAGCTTCTGTTTTTTGATTTGGAGGTAGGTTTGGCATTCCTCTTTTGACTGGTATAGTGTGGAAGTGGAACCGGTAACCTTGGTCTATGGTTTGCAAAATCCACTTGTCTTTTGTGATATAGTGCCAGTTCTTTGAAAATAAGGTTAATTTTCCGCCTAAGGGTGCTGCTATTTGTTCCCTGGTAGGAGTTAGAATCAAGTCACTGTGATTGCCCTGTTGTAGTGGTAGTGGCTGTGCCTGTGGCTCTGTTATTACCTTGCCACTGTCGTCCTCTGTAGGCACCCCTCTGGTTTGATTTCTGCCTCTGGAACGTCTATTCCTGCCCCTTTGGGATCTTGTGGAGTCAGGAAAGGACCAATTTTGGCAGGCCAGTTCCTGCTAAACCTTGGGGCTGAACCTGCAAGAAATCTTTAACCGTTTGTACAGATTTTGCCTTTTCTTCCATTTTCTTCATTACCTGCTGGGCAGGTGTACCAAACAAACTGGTCTTATCCATAGGAGCATCTAATAACTTAGCTTTAACATGATCCGGTAAAACTTGTTCCTTCAGCCATGCATGTCTTCTTATCACTGTGCCAGTCATGGCTGATCTAAATGAAGCCTCCAGTGCATCATAGCCACATTTTAAGGAATGGTTACTAACCTGTTGTATGTTATTTACCATTTCTAATAGATTTTTCTTATCTATAGCGTCATCAGAGGATAGCTTTTAGTTAACTGATCAAGCATAAACTCTTGGTATTGTATCATGTGAAACTGACAGAATAAAGCAGTAGCTGAGAGAGTAGCAGAGGAGTAAACCTTATTGCCCCATCAGTCTAAAGACCTGGCTTGCCTTTCAGAAGGAATAGGGTTTTTGCTGTGGTTGAGGCTACTGCCTTAGGGCCCTGGGATATAGTTTCGGGTCTGCAAGAGGGGCCTTGTATAGGTGATGATGAGTGTCTGGCACCCTGTAAAATCTATCTGGTTTGGCAGGTGCTGGAGGTAAAGAATCTGGTGCAGTGCAAACATCATTAAATGCATCGTCCACAACAGAGAGGACAGGAGGTATAGCTAAGGGCCTGTGTTGTGGTAGGTGCAGAAAAGTCCTAAGTCTTTTCTGGAGTCTGAAAAATCCTGTTCCTGCCATTGGAAATGTTCTCTCATGGCATGTAAGGTTTCCCCAAAGGAGAATTCTTCTGGTGGGAAGCAGCTGGAATGGATTCTTCAGCATCTGAGTCCTCAAAATTGGAGAAAGGAGCCTCTGGCTGGTCTGTAATATCTGAGTCTTCCGCAGAATCATCAGAGGACACAGGCTCGAGGGGCTCTGCTCTAGGTCTCTTTCTGGGGCTGAGAGGCCCTGTCTGGGTGAGATTGAGATACCCTAATTAAGGATATTAAATCTTCTGCCAGAGTAAGCATTTGTGAACTAGAAGTGGGCCTGGTTGAGGGGGGTTTAACAGGCACTGACTTAGTAGATTTGGCTGCTTTAGCCCTGGCGAAGGCCTTAATAGACATGGCTGCAGGAGGCCTAGCTGCACCACGTGCTGGGGTAGAGACATCCAAAGGGATGGTGTCTGATAAGTCACTAGTAACCACTGTAGTAGGTAAAATTTCTGAGGCCGATTCAAGTAAGGTAACCGGAACCTCAGTAGTAGTCATTGATTCGGCTGTACTCTGATCAGTTTTCTCGGTTTCGGCCGAAACCGAGACACTCGATTTGCTTAACCATGGTTTCGGCCGAAACCATGGACCACGAGTGTCGGTCTTTTTCTTTGCGTTTTTTAATAATTTGGGTAGTCGGAGGATCCGACGGCATAATGTACGCAAATTCAGAGCCGAAAACTGTTCAGCAAACTCCGACCGACGCCTAAGCGTTCGTCGGTTGAAAGAAGCACAGGCGAACAGGCTGCTACGTCGTGGTCTGGGCCTAAACAAGGCAAACAGTAAGAGTGGAAATCTTTATGAGGTATTTGTTTCCCACAAGTTAAACAGTTATTGACTTTTTCTGACATCGGCTGAGGCAAGAAAGAGTCCCCAACGGGTACTTAGCTTTAGAAGTCTTGAAGGAGTATTCGGTAGTAGTAATCTCTGGATCTGACCGACCGGCACTTGCGAACAGCTTCTGCTTCGGGCACCACGCGGCAAGAAAGACTGAAGAAAATGGCGCCGGCTGATGCCTTTATACCCGAAGACCAGCAGAGATGACGTCGGGTGAAGTGCGACATCAGCCGAAGCCGGACCCGGACTTTGGAATCCGGCCGACCGAAGGGCTGCCTGACGACAGGACAACCCAGTTGTTATGACTGCAGATGCATCCATGAAGGACATCAGCATCCAACGCAGAAATCCCAAGACTCTGGTATTCAGGCAGATAACCCAAGTTTGATGACTGCAACAGTGAAATGCGAAGAACATCAGAGACAGTTTCAACAAAGCTCTGGCAAATCCTGCTCTGGAGAAATGATGTCCAACATAGTGTTTGGTGAAGGTCTGGACAGATGACCATGAAGGTGCTTCTAAAATGGCAGCTGTATCCAAACCCTTAAAGAAGGCACCAGAGGAAGAGATCGCCCTAATGGAATGGGCCTCTACCGGGATTGGAAGTCTTTTGCCATGGGCTGTGCAGCAAAAGGAGATAGCTTTAAAGATCCATGAGGAGATGGCTTGGCTTGGAAACAGGATGTCCCAGGGCTCTTGGATGGTAGGAAACAGAGTCTGTCCAATTTACGGATGGATTTGGTCTTGGCCAAATAGTATCCGAGTTGTCTATATACATCCAAGGAGTGGAAGATCCTTTGAGCAAGGGTTTGAAGCAAGGGGAAGAAGGTAGGAAGGTTGATGGCCTGATTCAGGGAAAGTTCAATAACAACTTTGGTTACGAAAGATGGGTTAGTAAGTAGGCAAACCCTGTCCTTGTGGAAAATTGTAAAGGGGTGAGAGGCCATGAGAGCTTGCAGTTCAGAAACCCTTCTGGCTGAAGTAATGGCCACCAAGAGGATAGTTTTCCGTACAGTGTTGGAGAGAACAGTCCTTGACTGGCTCAAAAGGTGGTAAGGTTATCTATTCTAGAACAAATTTAGATCCCAAGGTGGTGGAATGGGCTTCCTTTGAGGTCTAAGGTGCAGTACCCCTTTCAGAAAAAGCTTCACTTCTAGTCAAGAAGCTAAGGGGGGGGGGGGTGAGAGGAACACATGCTGAGACGGCAGATAAGTGTGTCTTAATGGAAGAATAAGGCAACCCAGAGTTCATCAGTTCACACAGGTAAGACAAAACCATTGGAAGTTCTACTGTTAGTGGTTGGATATTTTGTTTTAGACACCAGACAGAAAACCTCTTGGATAGATAGGATTTTCAGGTAGTTGGTTTTCTGGCCTCCTGCAGAACCTGAAGCACGTCCTCTGTGTAAAGGTGTCTGAAGGGAATTAATGCCCTATCACCCACAATGTAAGGTTCAGGGTGGATAGTTGGGGGTGTATGAGAATTTTCTTCTCCTGTGTAAGTAGGTCCATCCGGAGGGATAACTTGTGGTGATTGCCCTTGGCTAAATAATGTAATAGGGGGGAACCAATGTTGCCTTGGCCTATAGGGGGTCACCAACAAGATTTGTGGTGGTTTTCTCTGAATCTTCGGCAGTATGAGTGGGAAGGTGGGAGTGGATAAGCGAACATCCCTTTCTAAGGGAATGATACATGCTTCGGGAGAAGGTATCATGGAGCAGAAGGTTGGGAGTTGTCTGTTCATGGGGGAGGCAAAAAGATCCACCTGCGGAATACCCCATTGATGGACCAGATCCAGGAACACATCCCTGATTAGCATCCATTCGTGGGAGCGCCCCCCCCCCCATTTGTTGATGTACAACAGGACAATGGTATTGTCTGTGTACCACCTCAGCACTCCTGGCAGGATTTGATTCTTGAAGATTTGGAGGGCTAATATCAACGCTCTCATCTCCTTGATATTGATGTGCTCCATCTATTGGGTCACGGCCCAAGTGTTTCTCACTCTCCATACTCCTAAAATCACTCCTCAACCTGTGTCTGAACCATCTGTATACACGTCCTGATTTGGGGGTAGGGGTTGATGGGGCAGGCCTGGGTTGACAGATATATGGGCTATCCACTAATTTAATTCCTTGGAAAGGCATGGTAGCAGGGCCAATGTGGATTTCAAGGGGTGTGGATGTTGCTTCCAGACTGTCCTTAAGTACCACTGGAATTTCCTTGCATGTGGAACCATGGGGATGGTGGCGGCCATAAACCCCAGGAGACTGAGGAAATCTCTGGCTCACAGGGCTTGGAGAGGGAGTATCCCCTTGAAATAAGAAGTGAGGGACATAATTTTGTCTGGAGGAAGACAGCCCATCATCTGTTAAGATCCTGCATCTTAAGAACACATGGTCCTGTGAGGGTATCAGGGAGGATTTTTAAAGGTTTATGGTGAACCAGTAGCCTCTCAACAGGGAGATGATGAAGTCTAGGTGTTGTAAGATCAATTGAATGGATGGTGCCTGGATCAGGATATCGTCCAAATAGGGGAAGAATTGCATCTCCCACATTTTGGCAAAGGCAATGGCTAGGGTTAGGCATTTTGTGAACACTCTTGGGGCCACAAAGAAACCAAATGGCAAATCACAGAACTGAAAGTGTGCAGATCCCACTGAAAAATGGAGGAATTTCCTGAAAAGCTGATGGATTGGGATGTGCAAGTAGGGGTCTTTTATAGCTAAAGCACCAAGAAGGCCTGAGGAAGGATTAGGGGAGGCAAAGTAGGAAGTGTGAGCATCCGAAAGGAGGAGACCCGGAGGAAGGTGTTGAGATGGGACAAATCCAAGACTGGTCTCCATGGACCCTCTTTTCTGGGGACCAGAAACATCCTGGAATAGAATCATTTTCCTCTTGGTAGAGGAGGTACATCTTGAATTGTGCCTTGAGAGAGAGAAGGTCCTGCAGAAAGTACAGTTGTGTACACTTACCATAAATGTAGATTTTCAAGTGTATTCACTGTTACAGTCATCACATGGGTGGCCAGAATACCAGAGGCTTAGTACTTCTGTGTCGGTTGCTGTCACTCCAGGACTGACATAAAGTAGTCAGTGGTATAAAATAAGACAGCCAACGCCATTACATCAGTTTTTCTTGCCCTGTCAGAAGCCCCCAAGAGGGAGCTAGGTTATGGTGGAAGAACACTACCAGTAGAAAATAAATACCAAAAATTCCTTATAAGATGAGAGAGAGTGAGACAGGGGGGATGGAGGGAGGGAGACCAGGACTGCAACAGTGAATACACTCAAACATCTACAACTGGACTATGTTCTTCATGTTTCACTGTTGTAGTCATCACACTTGGGTCGATTCCCAAAGTTGAAGAAAAGGGTGGAGGCAGTCAAGAAGACTGGGGGCTGGCTAGGATGCCCCGCAAGACTGCGGTGGCAAAGCTTGCCCTGGATTTGGAGAAGATAGGCAGGTGGCTATGCTTGGTGAAGGTATGAACAGATGTCCATGCTGCAGCCTTCAGGATGTCCCTGGTGGGGACCTCTCTGAGGAAAGCTGCAGAGGTGGAGATTGCTCTGGTGGACTGTGTCCAGACCCCCTTGGGGGGAGGTTTCCCATGCTGTTTGTAGCAGAAATGGATACAGTGTGCTATCCATTTGTTAATTGTTTGTTTGGATATGGCCTTGCCCTCTGCTCCTGCAGCGAAGCTGACTAGCAATGGATCAGTTTTTCTAAAAGATTTAGTCCCGTCTAGGTAGAATCTGAGCTGTCTGTGCTCATCTAGAGAATGCAGAATCCTTTCCCCCTTGATTTGTGGGTTAGGAAAAAATATGGCTAAATGAATGAATTGGTTGAGAGCCACAGTGGACACCACTTTTGGCATAAAGGATGGGTTAGTCCTGAGGGAGACCCTGTCAGCATGGAAAATGATGAAGGGCTCTACAGCCATAAGTGCTTGTAGCCCGGATACTCTTCTAGTCGAAGTGATGGCCAGAAGCAAGGATGTCTTCCAAGAGAGAAACTTTAACTCTGTTGAAGCTGCAGGTTCAAAGGGGGCCAGGGTGAGCTTTTCCAGTACAAAGTTTAGGTCCCAAGCTGGGGTAGGAGCTCTTCTGGTTGGCCTCAAGTTGTTAGCCCCTCTTAGGAACTGTTTGATGAGAGGGTGTGAGAAAAGAGGTGGCTCTGTGCTGAAATGAGCAGAGATGGCAGAAACATGAATTTTAATAGAGGAGATGGATAGACCCCTGTGTAGTAGGTCAGCCAGGTAATCCAGGATGAGAGGTAGGGAGGGCTGTGCCATTCTGGCACCCTTAGCCTGGATCCAGGTGCAAAACCTTTTCCACATGTCAGCATAAGACTTTCTAGTGCTGGGGCATCTGGCCTCATGTATAACATCTAGAACTTGTTTGCTAAGACTGGCAGCTTGTGGAGTGGTCAGAGAATAAGCTAGGCTGCCAGATTAAGAGTCTGCAATTGGGGATGCATGAATTCTCCTTTCCTCAGGGTCAGGAGTGTTGGGATCTGACGTAGATGACATGGTGGCAGGGGTGACAGGCTGCACATCAGTGGGTTACCAGTGCTGGCATGGCCAGTCTGGGACAATCAGGATTGTCCTTGGTTTTCCTCCCTTATTATGAGCAGTACCCTTGAAATGAGTGGTAGAGGGGGAAATGCATAGACCGAGAGGTTTACCCACTGGAAGGATAGAGCATCCACCTTCCAGGTCTTGCTGTGAGGTTCCCTGGTGCAGTATTTTCTGAGCGGATGACTGGAGTGGGAGGCAAGGAGGTTGACCTTCAGGGTGCCCCATTTCTGGGTTACAAGGGTGAAGGTTCTTTGGTCTTTCTGCCACTCGTGTGGGTCCAGCAGATTTCTGCTTAAGTTGTCTTCCAGAAAGTTTAGAGAACCTGGCAGGAATTGTGCTAACAGGTGTAGTTGCATGGCTGAGGCCGTGTGCCAAAGGGTCAAGGAAAGCCTGCAGAGAGGATAACAGTGGGTCCCTCCCTGCTTGTTGATATACCACATCACCATGGTGTTGTCTGTTTTGACCAGTAGAGGCCCCTGGGAGAGTAGGGGTCTGAAAGCTGTTAGAGCGTACTGAACAGCTAACATCTCTTTTTGGTTGATGTGCAGATGCATTTGATTTGGGCTCCACTGGCCCTGAATGCACCTGCCGTCCAGGTGTGCACCCCAGGCATGTCTGATTCATCTGTAGTGAGGGTCTGGGCGGCGTAGGGTTGTGGGAAGGGAAGTCCCTTGTTGTGGTAGCATGCTGCTGCCCACCAAAGAAAATCTTTCCTTAGACAAGGTATCATTGGTATAAGTTTCCAGGTTTTGGGAGTGCTGACACCATTGTAGTTTCCTCATATGCAGTCTGGCATATGGAATGAGTAAAATGCAAGAAGCCATAAACCCTAGAGGTTGCAGGATTTTCCTTGTAGATAACTGGGTCCTAGTGGCTAGTTGAGAGAAGTAGGCTGTTAGGTAGGTTTGTTTTTCTGGTGTAAGGAATGCTATCTGGGCTGCTGTGACCAGGCTTGCTCCCAGGAATACAATTTTTTGAGTGGGTATTAGTTTGGATTTCTTTTCACTGATAGTACACCCCAGGGAGGTCAATAGGTCCTTTATAAATGTCAGGTGCTTCAGCAACTTTTCCTGACTGTCTGCCTGAATCAGGGAGTCATTTAAGTATGGGTACATTTGAATATTTCTTTGTCTGCAAAAAGCAATGGCTGGAGCTACACATTTTGTGAAAACTCTGGGAGCAGTGGATAAGCCAAAGGGAAGCGCAGAGAACTGAGTGATC
The DNA here is from genome assembly GCF_019279795.1 of Protopterus annectens. Taxonomy (NCBI): domain Eukaryota; kingdom Metazoa; phylum Chordata; order Ceratodontiformes; family Protopteridae; genus Protopterus; species Protopterus annectens. Next base: position 1,777,196,955 of record NC_056735.1, read on the forward strand.
CTGCCCTGAAACGTAGGTATTTCCTGCATGATTCCCTGATTGGGATGTGTAGGTAGGCCTCTTTTAGGTCTAGGGTTGCTAACCAAGCATCCGTAGAGAGCATAGGTAGAAGCTACTGGAGGGTGAGCATTTTGAATTTTGGTATCACCAGAAAGGTGTTTAGAATGGATAGATCGAGGATGGGGCGCCATGTGGACTCTTTTGTGGGTGCCAGGAAGAGTCTGGGGTAGAAACCTTGGCCCATCTGTTCTGCACAGCATGCTCTACTGCCCTCATAGAGAGCAGGGAAAGGACTTGCTTTTTGGCCTCTGCTCACTGGTTTGGGGGAAGATATGGGAACCCATTTGGGATTGGTAGTGTGTGGAAATAAAAATTTGTATCCCTGGGAAACTATGTTGACGACCCAGCCGTCATTGGTAATGGTGGCCCAGGTGCTTGCGTGGAAGGAGAGTTTTCCTCCAAGGGGCAGAGGAAGGGGATGGAAGTGTAAACTCATTGTGAGTTCTTACCATGAGGGGGTGGTTTTGCACTCGCTGGTTTTGAAGAGGAGGAACTCCATTGCTTAGATCTCTGCATTCCCTGGGGCTGTTTTCAGGGGGGGGGTTCCCCTGGGTCTGGGCTGGGCTGACCTGCAGGGGGCAGGAAAGGACCAGTACTTGGAGGGGCAATGCCTACTGAACCTCAGTGGCTGGACCTGTAAGAAGTCTAACTTCAAGATCCACATTGCTGCAGTCCTGTCTTGGTGCCGCTGTGCAAGGGTGTGTCCAATAATTTGGATTTGACATGGTCTGGCGGGGCTGTTCCTTAAGCCAAGCATGCCTTAGGACAGAACCAGTGACTGCTGCCCTGCAAGATGCTTCTAGGGCATCAAAACCAAACTGTAAGCTGTGTGCTTTGTTACCTGACTTGCAGAATGCATTAAATCTTGTAACTCTATTTTCTTGTTGCTGATATTTCAGACAGAACTTACAATTTAGTGCTCAAAACCAAAAGACAGCAAACAAATAACCAACCACCCTTGCACTGGAACTATATGTACAATTTTTGAAAATAGTCACCAGGACCCAGTGAAAAGAAATTTGTGAGAGTCAGGGATTCTACAGTACCTGTCAGGGGAGCAGGAGGGAGGGTTGTCAGGAGCAAGGTGGATTCTTAAAAACATCATACATTTATGACAGTAGGTACAGAACTGTACTATGTTCTTTCATCTCACATTGCTGCAGTCCTGACACTTTGGCTCTGCATCAGAATCCCAAAGCAGAGGTAGGGAGGATGGCTAACTATAAGGAAGAGGTAGCTGCCAAAATGTCCTGCCAAAGCATTTGAGACTGTGGCAAAACCAGCCTGAGCTTAGGCCTTAGAAAGTGGCAGGTTTCAAGATAATGCCTAGAGAAAGTCTCTGAAGGGGGTTTTCAGCAGCAGCCCGAATCCACAGAACATCACATTGGCAGATATCCTTGCTGTCTGTCTGTCTCCTCTCAAAAAGCTGTTGTTGGATGGCAGTAGCCATATGGAATGAGGCCTAACAGAGTGGAACCTCTAGCTACAATATGGGAATGACATATAAAAACAAAGCACAAAAGCCACTTAGAAATAGTTTGTTTTGACACAGGCTTGCCCTGAGAACTCAGAGCAAGAAACAAACAACTGCTGAGACTGCCTGAACCCTTTAGTTCTGTCCAAATAATAATGCCAACTGCCTGTGTACATCCAAAGTGTGCAAAATCTTTTCCCCTTATTTTGGGGATTTGCATAAAAAGTAGGCAAATGAATAGTCTGGTTTAAAGCCACACTAGAAACCACCTTAGGCATAAAGGAAGGATTAGTACGTAATGATACCCTATCCTTATGGAAAATCAAGAAAGGCTCAACTGCCATAAGGGCCTGTAATTCAGAAACCCTTCTTGCAGAGGTAATGGCCAACAAAAAAGCAGTCTTCCATGATAAATATTTCAACTCAGCAGTAGCTGCAGGCTCAAAAGGTTGTAGAGTGAGTTTCTCCAACACAAAATTGAGATCCCAAGCAGGAGTAGGAGCTCTTCGGGGGTCTTATATTCTTTTGCCCTCTAAGAAATTGCTTGAACAAAGGATGAGAAAACAATGGCGGGTCGCAATCATAGTGAGCTGAAATTGCTGCAGCATGAACTTTAATAGAAGAGAAAGACAAACCTTTGTCTAGTAACTCAGTAAGATATTGAAGAGCCACACACAAATTAGGCTCAGAAACATCAAAATCTTTTGCTGCACTCCAAAGTAAAAATCTCTTCCATTTATCAGCGTACACTTTCCTTGTACTAGGCCTTCTAGCTTCCAAAATAACATTCAAAACTTGCTGAGGAAGTGGAGGCCCATTATGGTTCAAAACAGAATATGCCAGGCTGTTAGGTGCAGAGAGTGAAGCTTGACATTGAGCAAATGGCTGTCCTCCTGTGACAACAGGTGTGGAATCGAAGGCAAAGGCCATGGAGGCTTCCGTACTAGACTTCTTAGTAATGGGTACCAGTGCTGTTGAGGCCAATCTGGAGCTATTAAAATCATCCTTGGCTTGTCCTGTCTGACCTTCAGAAGTACCTTTGGGAGGAGAGGCAGAGGTGGAAAGGCATACACATGAAGATTGCTCCAACTTGAAAGAAAGGGCATCCACTCTCCAAGCTGTGGGATGAAACCTTTTTGTGCAAAACTTTGGCAGCTGATGGTTTAGTGGAGAAGCGAACAGATCTATGTCTGGAGTTCCCCATGACACTGTCAATTTCTGAAATACATGAGGATCCAATTTCCACTGCGGGGATCCATAATTGCCTGCTCAACACATCTGCTAAGGAGTTCTGTGCTCCTGGCAGAAACCTTGCCTGAAGATTGAGCTGTAAACTGAGAGCAGTCTCCCACAAAATCATTGCTTGCCTGCATAGAGGATAAGAATGCTCCCTTGCTTGTTGATGTACCACATGACAGTTGTGTTGTCTGTTAGAATCAACACCTGTCCTGGAAGAAGGAATTCCTTGAAAGCTATTAATGCAAACTGGACTGCTAACATCTCCTTCATGTTGATATGTAGATGTTGTAGTCTGACAGGCCACTTGTTTTGTATCCACTTTCCATTTAGATGAGCTCCCCAAGCTTTGTCTGAGGCATCTGTCGTTAAAATCTGACTTGCCTCTGGCCGGGTCACAGAGAGTCCCTTGTTTAGGTGACATTCCTGAGCCCACCACAAAAATTCCTTCTGAATGCAAGGTATTATTTGAATGACAGTGTCCAGATCCTGGCAGTGCTGTGTCCATACATTTTTGAGATACCATTGTAGCTTCCTCATATGCAGTTTGGCATTGGGAAGCACCAGAATACAAGATGCCATGAACCCTAAGGCTTGAAGGACTGTCCTTGCAGTCAGACGGCACTGATGAGATAGTTGATGGAAGTAAAGGGATAGACTCTTTTGTTTGTCCGGGTTAAAAGGCTATCTGGGCTGCTGTATTCAGTCTCACACCCAGAAAGCACATGTCTTGAGAGGGTACTATACTGGACTTTATTTCGCTCACAGAATACCCTAGGCATCTTAGCACTGCTATCACATATTCCAAATGATGAAGAAGCTCTTCCTTCCTTCAGCCAGAATTCCGCAGTCGCCCAAATAAGGATAGATCTGTATTCCTTTTAGTCTGAAGAAAGCTATCACTGGAGCCAGAACTTTCGTGAACACTCTGGGCGCAGTAGATAAGCCAAAGGGCAATGCAGAGAACTGATAGTGAGAAGTCCCAGCTCGAAAACGCAGATACTTTCTGCAACTGAGTCTGACAGGAACATGAAGGTAAGCCTCCTTGAGATCCAAAGTTACCATCCAATGATCTTTGCACAGCAGAGGTAAAAGCTGCTGCAACGTCAACATTTTGAACTTGGGAATGTCCAGTTAAGTGTTGAGGATAGATAAATCCAAAATTGGTCTCCACGTGTTCCCCTTCTTTGGTACTAGGAACAGGCGAGAATAAAATCCTAGGCCCACTTCTGGCAGAGGGACCGGCTGTATGGCCCCTAGTTGGAGCAACAGAGAAACCTGTTTGTGAGCCTCTATTCTTTGTTGAGGAGGAACGTCTGGCATGCCTTTGAAAGGAGGCAAGGTATGGAAATAAAACCTGTAGCCGTGGTGTATGATATCCAATACCCATCTGTCCTGGGTAATTAAACTCCAATTTTCTTTGAAAAGTGCCAACCTTCCTCCCAAAGATGCTGCCAGACGAGCAGGCTCTGGCAGCTGAAAAGGTAGGTCATTGGATCTGCTTACGAAGGACTGACCCCTGCCCCTCACCAAGCCTGTGCAGGAGAACTCCCTGTTCTAGGCCTGAAAGAGCCCTGAGCTCTGCCCTTACCACGCCTAGATCTACCCCTAGACTGGGAATCATAAGAAGGATATACGCCCACCCCTTAGTAGGCCAATTTCTACTAAACTTTGGAGGCTGGACCTGCAAAAATCTTTAACAGTCTGCATAGACTTAGCCTTGTCTTCCATTTTCTTTAAGACTGTCTCAACAGGAGGACCAAACAACCGCTAGATTGTAACAACACGATTGTAAAGGAGCATCTAAAATCCTTGTTTTAACATGTTCAGACAAATTCTGATCTGATCCCTCAGCCAGGCGTGCCTGCGAAAGAACAGTCCCAGTGGCAGCCACCCTAGACGAGGCCTGTACAGCATCAAAACCACATTGCAAAGAATGCTTACCCACCTGTTCAGAAACATGTACTAAATCTTGCAACTCTTTACAATCAATACCTACTGCCAGAGCATCAACCTTAGACTTCAATTGTGAAAGGAGATAGTTTTGGTATTTCAACATGTGAAACTGGCAATTCAGAGCCCTTATAGCAAGAGTGGAAGAAGTATAAACTTTCTTTCCCCATCTATCCAAGGCCCTAGCCTCCTTGTCTGTAGGAACCGGATTCTTAACAACAGAAGCCTTAACACCCTTAGGCCCCTGGCTAACAGTTTCTGGGTCTGCCCTAGGACTCTTAAAAGATACTTATGAACTTCAGGCACCCTGTAATACCTATCCGCTTAACAGGAGCAGGAGGCAAAGAATCAGGATTAAGAGAAGCCTCTGTAAAACATCTTCCACTACATCCAAAACAGGAGGTATAGCCAAAGGCCTATGCTGGGGTAAAACAGAAATTCCCTAAGCCGTTTCCTGGAATCAGAGAAGTCCTGACCCTCCCACTTAAAATGCTCCCTCATGGAATGAAGAGTTTCTGAAAAGAAAAATCCTCAGGAGGAGTAGCAGAAGGAGTAGAATCATCCACATCAGAATCAGAATAAGGAGAGTACTCCTGCAAGTCTTCAGCCAAGACTCTGAAACATCTGAAGCTTGCTCAAAACCCCCAGCTCAGGCTCCACCCTAGGTCTTTTAGCAGGAGGGGCATAGAACCCTAATCAAAGTAATCAAATCTTCTGCCATTTTAAGCATATGCTTCTTGGGCATAGTACCTGAAGAGCTAGGGGTAACACCAACTGAAGCTAAACCTGGCCTGCCCTGGGAGAAGCCTTAGAAACAGAAGGAGAGGGCCTAGCCACCTTAGGAAGGAGGGGAGTATAGTAACCTGAGAAGCCCCTCAGCCTGACTTGCCTCCTGAGAGGCCACATCTTGCAATAATAAGGTCTCGCTCTGGGAACACAAAGAAATCTCCGGTGGAGCCACCGGCTCCACCGACACCTCTAAAGAACCGGCGTCCGGTACAGACGGTTCTTCTAGCCTAGGCTTAACTGCCTTGTCCTTGCGCTTCTTCGAAGCGGCCGGAGCATCCGACGGCATTTTATAATTGCACCGCTTCCCAAAGACTAACCTTGCACAATCCAACCTTCTCTTTATAGTGCGTTTATTAAATCTAGCACAAGAGCGACAGCCAACAACGTCGTGCTCAGGCCCTAAGCAAGGAATACACAAAGTATGATGATCTCTATGCGGTATCTGTTTCCCACAAGAAACACAATTATTAACTTTTTCTGACATCCGGTAAATGACTGAGGCAAGAAAAAACTAAAATATTCTCAACGGGGTACTTAGCCAACTTTGAACTCAGTCTGAAACTTCTAAATCGAAAAATCTCAGAACGCCAACCGGCACTTGCAATGCTGCTTCTGCATCGGACCATGCGGCAAAAGACTGAGGATATGCCGCCGGTCCTGCGCCTTTGTACCCTGCCGTCCTGACGTCAGTTAAATGCGCCCTGTCCGACGTCAGCCTTATACTTTGATATTCGGGCCGACCGTGGACAGCGGACTACCCCAAGTGTAAGGACTGCAGCAATGTGAGATGAAGAACATCCTCAGTGGCTGGACCTGTAAGAAGTCTAACTGTCTGCGTAGATTTAGCTTTTTCTTCCATCTTTTTTAAGACGTCTTCTGCCTTGGTGCCAAATAAGTTGTCTCTTTGCAAATCTGTGCAAGGGTGTGTCCAATAATTTGGATTTGACATGGTCTGGCAAGGGCTGTTCCTTAAGCCAAGCATGCCTTCCAAGGACAGAACCAGTGACTGCTGCCCTGCAAGATGCTTCTAGGGCATCAAAACCAAACTGTAAGCTGTGTGCTTTGTTACCTGACTTGCAGAATGCATTAAATCTTGTAACTCTATTTTCTGTACAAGCAAGAAAAGAAGATATTTTTTGTTTGAGGAGTTCCATGGTATGTTGCTGATATTTCAGCATACAGAACTGACAATTTAGTGCTCTAATAGCAAGAGAAGCAGAGGTTTATACTTTTTTTTTACCCCATCTGTCTAATGCTCTGGAATCCCTATCTGAGGGGGTGGGATTCTTAGCTGAAATTGCTTTGATTCCTTTAGGTCCTTGAGAGATGACCTCGGGGTCAGCAGTAGAATTTTTGAAAAGCTAGTCACCAGGACCCAGTTTTTGAAAAGAAATTTGTGAGAGTCAGGGACATTTGTGAGAGTCAGGGATTCTACAGTACCTGTCAGGTTTCCTGGGAGCAGGAGGGAGGGTTGTCAGGAGCCAGGCTGGATTCTATAAAAACATCATCCACAACATCCAGGACAGGAGGAATGGCCAGAGGTCTGTGCTGTGTGGGAATCTAAGAATTCCCTGAGTCTCTTTTTTGAATAAGGGTAGTCCTGACATTCCCTTTGGAAATGCTCCCTTAAAGTATGTAGTGTTTTCCCAAAGGAAAAGTCCTCAGGTGGAGAGGCTGAAGGGATGGATTCCTCTGCATCAGAATCCTCATAAGCAGAGAGGGGATGCATATCTTCATACTCAGATGCATCTGAGTCGCTGGACTCCTGTTCAGATAAAACTACTGGGGACAAAGCTCTTTTTCTTTTGGAAGAGGTAGCCTGGCTTCCCCTAATAAGCATTATAAGGTCTTCTGCCATTTTAAGCATTTGAGACTGAGGTAAGGAAGCTTGTGCCTGAGCTTGGGTCGTAGGTTTTTTGGGTGTGGTTCGTACCCCAGGGCCTTAGAAACTCAGCAGTTTTCAAAAGAAATGTAGATGCGAAAGTTGTCGTTGGTCTGTGTCAAGTATCAGTAGTGCGAAGTACTTCCTCGGAAGCCAGTGCCTGCTCAGTGGCTCCGGACCCATCCAAGGTAGAGACATCGGCAGGATCCTTAGTCGAAGAGTCTCACGGCATACCAGACTCTGAAGGGGTTTCAGTAGCAGCCTGCGAATCCACAGAAGCGGGCATCAGGGGCTGCGAAAGCGCCGCACTGAGGACCAGAGAAGTGACAACTAGCTTAACGGAAGCATCATTGGCAGATTTGTACCTGTGCTGTCTGTCTGTCTCTTTACCCTTACGTTTTTTCGGAAGATCTGTTGTTGGATGGCTTACCGAAGCCATATCGGAATTCGAGGACAGAGTGAAATATCTAGCTACAATAAGGGCCCAATGACATATAATTCTGGCGTTAAACAAAGCACAAAAGCGACAGCGGGGGACGTCGTGGTCTGGGCCTATGACGCAGTAAGAATGAAAGTCTCTGTGTAGTATTTGCTTTCCACAGGTGAGACAATTGTTAACTTTTTCTGACATCGGTTAGAGCAAGAAAAAAGGATCCTCAATGGGGTACTTCGCTTTAGAAGACTTCAATTAGGAAACGAAAAACTGAGGTAGCGGCTGACCGGCACTCATGCCAACTGCTTCTGCTTCAGGCTCCTCGGCAAGAAAGACTAATGTAATGGCGTCGGTTGCCTTATTTTATACCACCGATGACCTGACGTCAGTCCTGCAGTGACAGCAACTGACGCAGAAATACTAAGCCTCTGGTATTCGGGCTGACTGAGGGCTACCCTGACAGGGATAACCCAAATGTGATGACTGCAACAGTGAAACACAAAGAACATCTGGAGGAAAGGAAGCCATATGGTCCCGAGGGGGTTGAGGAATGCCTTTGAAAGTCGGTCTGGTTTCCCACACCATGAAATATCCAAGTTTTATAAAAGCATGGAAGGACAGGGGGAGAAGCATGGAGAGAGGGGTGTATGGACTTAAGGGCTGGTAGTCCCAGACTACCAGGCTTGGCCTGAAAAAGCTGTTTTTGAGCTGAGACAGAGGGAGTAGACCTAGAGGTGGTCTGTTTCCTGGTATCATTTCTCATTTGGATGGTACTTGCCTTGAAGGTCTTCTCACAAATGTAGTTTTAGCTGGATAGTTCTTCTGAAAGCAGGAAACTGGGGAAACAAAGATCTGTCTGAGCTCCTGGTCTTTCTCCTGAAGGGCCTTAAAGAGTTCAGCAGCTGCTGAAACAAACAAAGCTTTGTTGTCCAATGGGGCATCCATGAGTTTTGACTTAACGTCATCAGGGAGAGGTTGAAGCCTGAGCCAGGAGTACCTCCTGATGACAGAAAGTACAGTTATGTACACTTACCATAAAGGTAGATGTTCGAGTCTATTCACTGTTGCAGTCATCACATTTGGGTTATCTGCCTGCACGTATCCCTCAGCTGGCCTGAATACCAGAGTCTTGGGATTTCTGCATCGGATGCTGTTGCTTCTTCCATGATGTCAAGTTGTCAGAGGTATAAAACATGCAGCCAACGCCATTAGATCTGTTTTTCTTGCCCCAGATGTTAGGTGTCCCCACAATAGGAAGCAATTACATAGTATGGAACACCCTCAGCAAAAAGCAGATACACAAGATATAAAGTATGCCAAACAAAAAAAGATAGATAAAACTAAAGAGAAAGTACAGTTGTGTACACTTACCATAAATGTAGATGTTTGAGTGTCTTCACTGTTGCAGTCATGACTGCAGGGCTCTCCCCTGCCGGCAGGCAGTCCTCGGTCGGCCAGAATCCCAAAGTCTGAGTCCGGCGTTGGCTGTTCAGCCATGCTCCCTGACGTCAGAGCGCCAGGAGTACAAAGCTGACAGCCGACGCAGTGTTCTCCAGTTTTTTCTTGCCCCAAATGTCAGGTGCTCCAAATTGAGTAAGATCCCATACCCCTTGCAAATACACCTCAAAAGAAGGGTGAAGAAGGGAACCACACAAAAGAAAAAATAAGAGGGGACAGGAGGGAGGGAAACCCAGACTGCAACAGTGAAGACACACCAACATCTACATTTATGGTAAGTGTACACAACTGTACTATGTTCATCATGTTTCACTGTTGCAGTCATGACTGTAGGGTTGAATCCCAAAGCAGAATAAAAGGGAGGTGGTCATAAAGAGGAGGGGGTGGCTAAAAGGCCCTGCAAGACAGCAGAAGCAAAGCCTGCCCTAGACTTAGAGTAGAGAGGTAGATTGTAGCGCTTGGAAAAAGTATGCACTGAACTCCAAGTTGCAGCTTCCAAAATGTCTTTGGTAGGAACTCCCCTGAGGAAGGCAGCTGAAGTGGCAGCAGCTCTGGTAGAGTGAGTCCTTATACGTCCTGGGATTTGCTTTCCATGGTGTGAATAACAAAATCTGATTCCATGAGCAATCCATTTGGAAATGGTCTGTTTTGAAATGGCTTTACCTTGGGAACTTGAAGTATAAGAAACAAACAGTTGCTCTGATTTCCTGATGTCCTTGGTTCTGTCCAGGTAAAAACGTAGTTGTCTGTGTAAATCCAAGGAATGCAAGATCCTTTCCCTCTTATTTTGAGGACTGGGGAAAAAAGTTGGCAAGTGAATAGTTTGATTTAAAGCCACTTTGGAAACCACCTTAGGCATGAAAGTAGGATTAGTCCTTAAAGTCTTGATTAAAAATAATATAGGGTTCTACAGCCATGCGAGCTTGCAACTCTGAAACTCTCCTGGCAGAGGTCAGAGCTAACAGAATGGCTGTCTTCCAAGATAAAAACTTGATGTCAGAAGTGGCAGCAGGCTCAAAAGGAGGTAAGGTGAGTTTTTCCAAAACATAGTTGAGATCCCAAGCAGGAATGGGAGGAGATCTAGGGGGCCTTAAGTTCTTAGCTCCTCTGAGAAACTGTCTCATGAGCTGATGGGAAAAGATAGGAGGGTCTGTATTATAATGAGCAGAAATAGCAGAAGCATGGATCTTTATGGAAGAGAAAGAGAGACCCTTATATGTAAGAGGTCTGTCAGGTAAAGTAAAATCAGAGGAATGTTAGGAATAAGAGGATCTGAATCCTGAGCCTGCATCCAGGAGCAAAATCTTTTCCATTTTCCTGCATAAGATTTTCTAGTGCTAGGACGTCTGGCTTCTAAAATGACATCCATAACCTGCTTGGGTAGGAGAGAATGAATCAAAGACCCTGGATTAACCAGGCCGTCAGGCTGAGAGTTTTGATATGGGAGTGCAGAACCTGACCCTGGTGCTGGGACAGAAGGTTCGGAGTCTGTGGTAATATCCAAGGGGGCTCCAGACAAAGGTTTTTCAGAGTTGGGTACCAAAATTGTCGAGGCCAATTTGGGACCAGCAAAATTATCATCTTGGGCTTGTCCTGTTTGATCTTTAATAACACACGTGGAAGAAGAGGAAGAGGCGGGAAGGCATACCCCGAGAGGTTTCTCCAACTGAATGATAGTGCATCCATTTTCCAAGCTAGCTCGTGGAAGGTCCTGGTGCAAAAAATCTGTAGTTGATGATTGAGGAGGGATGCAAAGAGGTCTATGTGAGGACATCCCCAGACTGCTGTAATCATCCTGAATATTTTGGTGTCCAGCATCCAATCGTGTGGATCCGACAGGTTTCTGCTCAGACTGTCTGCCAGGAAGTTTTGCTTCCCTGGTAGAAATTGAGCTTGAAGGTCCAGTTTGCAAGCTAGAGCTGTGTTCCATAGATTCATGGCTGGTCTACAAAGGGGATAGGAATGAGATCCACCTTGCTAGTTTATGTACCACATAACTGTGGTGTTGTATGTTCGTATTAGTAGCTGTCCTGGTTGTAGAAGATTCCTGAAGGCCAATAGAGCATTCTGTACGGCTAACATTTCCTTTAAATTGATATGCAGGAGCTTCTGATCCTTTGTCCAAAGGCCCTGCAGACAGTTGCCCTGAAAGTGGGCTCCCCATGCATAATCTGAAGCGTCCGTGGTTAGTATCTGAGTGGCTGGAGGCAGACTGAAGGGTTTTCCCATGTTTAGAGTACATGCCTTGGACCACCAAAGGAATTCCTTTTGGAGACAAGGCAGGACAGTGATCTGTATGTCTAAACTGTGGCAATGCTGAGACCATACACTTTTTAGGTACCACTGAATTTTCCTCATATGTAGTCTTGCATATGGTACGAGAAGGATGCAGGAGGCCATGTAACCCAAAGCCTGCAGGAATTTCCTTGCAGAAATCTGAGTTAAAGTTGCCAAGGTTTTGAAAGTTGAAGCCAGCTGTAATTGTTTTTCAGATGTCAGAAATGCCATCTGGGTTGTGGTGTTTAGAAGAGCACCCAGAAAAGTTATCTGTTGTGAGGGTGTCAAATTTGACTTTTTTATGTTTACAGAGAATCCCAGGAACTTGAGAAGGTTCTGAACAAATTCTAGATGCTGGAGTAAGACATCCTTGCTGTCTGCCTGAATTAGACAATTGTCCAGATAAGGGTAAATTTGAATTCCCTTGAGTCTGCAATAAGCTACTACTGGAGCCAGGCATTTGGTGAAGACCCTGGGCGCAGTAGACAACCCAAAGGGCAGTGCAGAGAATTGATAATGGCTCGATCCGGCCCTGAACCTGAGGTATTTTCTGCATTCCTGCCTGATGGGAATGTGTAAATATGCCTCCTTTAAATCCAAAGTTACCATCCATGCATTTTTGGTCAGCATTGGAAGAAGCTGCTGGAGAGTAAACATCTTGAACCTTGGTATCTCGAGAAAAGTGTTCAAGACTGACAGATCCAGAATGGGTCTCCATGAATTTTGCTTTCTGGGGACTAGAAAGAGCCTTGAGTAAAAACCTTGTCCCATCTCTGAATGTGGAACCAGTTCTATGGCTTTCATAGCCAAGAGAGCCTCCACCTGGTTTAAGGCCTCTAACCATTGATGTTTTGGAAGATCCGGCCATCCGCTTGGTCTTGGGAGGGTATGAAAGTGGAATTTGTAACCTCTTGAAACCACATCCAGAACCCACTTGTCTTGGGTTATATGAATCCAATTTAGGTGAAAAAAAAGAAAGTTTTCCTCCGAGAGGGGCTTCCAGGCAAGAAGTTCCTGCAGCCCAACAGAGGGAGTCATTGAGCCTGTTTTCTATGAGCTTGCGACCTGTCCTCTCCTCCCCTAGGGGTGGAAGCAGTCCACTGTCTTGGTCTATAAGAGGCTTGCGTTTGAGGCCTTCCTCGGGAGCGTCTGTATCTACCCCTCTGAGGCCTGTCTGAATTGGGAAAGGACCAATTTTTTGAAGGCCAATTGCTACTAAATCTGGGTGGCTGTACTTGCAAGAAATCTTTAACCATTTGCATGGATTTTGCCTTGTCCTCCATCTTCTTTATCACCTCTTCAGCCTTAGGTCCAAACAAAACATTATGCTCAACAGGAGCATCCAATAACTTAGCTTTTACTTGATCTAGCAAGTTTTGTTCTTTTAACCAAGCATGCCTTCTAATGACTGTACCAGAGGCAGCAGCCCTACAAGAAGCCTCCAAGGCATCAAATCCACAGTGTAAACCATGTTTCCCAACTTGTTCAGTGGCATGCATTAAGTCATGTAATTCCTTATCATCTGCACAGGCAGAAATGGAAGTTAGCTTTTGTTTCAAAACAGACAGAAGAAATTGCTGGTATTTCAGCATATGAAATTGACAGTTTAAAGCCCTAATAGATAAAGTAGCAGAAGTGTACACTTTTTTGCCCCATCTTTCTAAAGATCTGGAATCCTTCTCAGTGGGAATGGGGTTTTTAGCAGTAGCGGCCTTAACCTCCTTAGGACCCTGAGAAATGGTTTCAGGATCAGCAGCAGGATTCTTGTATAAAAACTGGTGGGAATCAGGAACCCTATAATATCTATCTGGCTTAACAGGAGCTGGAAGAAGAGAGTCCGGAGTTAAGTTAGCCTCCGAAAAAGCATCATCCACAATATCCAAAATAGGAGGGATAGCCAGGGGTCTATGTTGGGGAAGAAGAAGAAAATCCCTAAGTCTTTTATTAGACTCTGAGTACTCCTGTCCTTCCCAGTGAAAATGTTCCCTCATTTCATGTAAAGTTTCCCCAAAAGAGAAATCCTCAGGGGGAGAAGCTGAAGGAATGGATTCCTCAGCATCAGAATCCTCATAAGGAGGGAAAGAATATTCCTGGTCAGAAGAAGAAACTGAAGAAACAGAAGCCTGATCAGAGGAGTCATAATACACTTCTTGCCTTGGTCTTTTATCTGGAGGGGGATGTAAACCCCTAATCATAGTAAGTAAGTCCTCCGCCATCTTAAGTAACTGTTTTTGAGACTTGGGTGCCAGATCAGAAGAGGCCTGAACTGTAGTCTTTGATTTGGAAGGAGTCTTTGCCTTTGTCTTTGCCTTTATTAGAAGCTGAGTAGGCCTGAAAACCCCTTCGGAAGTCGGTACCTGCAGAGCGGCTCCGGACCCATCCGAAGGAGCATTGTCCGAAGGTCCTGCAACAGAAATATTCAAAGGCCTAGTTGGCTCCTCGTGGGAGTCCGTTTCGGCCATCGGTTCCGAAATGGCTGACAGGGGCTGCAAAAGCGCCTCACTCACGACGGCTGAACCTGAAGCTGGCTCTGCCTGTACAATATCGTCCGATTTGGATCTCGGAGGCCTGTCTTTATCCTTGCGTCGTTTGTGAACTCCGATAGTCGGAACCAAATCCGACGACATTTTGTAATTAAAGCGCCTACCGAAGTAATGAAATGCAAAATTGTACCTTCGTTTAATCGTACGCTGATTGAATCTAGCACAAAACCGACAACTAGCTATGTCGTGGTCAGGGCCTAAGCAAGGAATACAGTAAGAATGAAAATCCTTATGAGGTATTTGCTTCCCACATGAAATACAATTATTAACTTTTTCTGACATCGGACTGGAGCAAGAAAAAAGTTTCCCCAACAGGGTACTTAGCTTTGAGTAGGAGAAGTCAGTCTTCGGACCGGCAAATGTGAACTGCTATCACCGCACGGCAAGAAAGACTGGAGAACATGGCGTTGGCTTGTCAGCTTTGTACTCCTGGCGCTCTGACTTCAGGGAGCATGGCTGAACAGCCAACGCCAGACCCAGACTTTGGGATTCTGGCCGACCGAGGACTGCCTGCCAGCAGGGGAGAACCCTGCAGTCATGACAGTGAAACACGATGAACATGTCAGGGGGCTGGAGGGAGGGTAACCAGGACTGCAACAGTGAATACACTCGAACATCTACATTTATGGTAAGTGCACACAACTGTACTATGTTCTTCGTGTTTCACTGTTGCAGTCTTCACATTTGGGTTGATTCCCAAAGCTAAGTAAGGGTGGAGGCAGTTAAGAGCATTAGGGTTAGCAATGAGGACCTGTAAGATTGCTGTGGCAAATCCAGCTCTGGATTTAGAAAAGATTGGTGAAAGTCTGTACAGAGATCCAGGCTGCAGATTCCAGAATGTCCCTGGTAGGGACTTCTCTGAGAAAAGCAGTAGAGGTAAATGCAGCCTTGGTGGAATGTGTTCTTATCCCCTGTGGGGTAAGTTTTCCATGGTGCTTGTAGCAGAAATGGATGCAATGTGCTATCCATTTGGAAATGGTTTGCTTTGAAATGGCCCTCCCCTCTGCTCCTGCAGCAAAGCGGACTAGCAGCTGGTCTGATTTTTATTTTCTGAGAGACTTAGTCCTGTCCAGATAGAATCTAAGCTGTCTGTGCACATCCAGGGAATGCAATATCCTTTCCCCTTTAATCTGGGGATTAGGGAAAAAGGTAAACGATGGATTAGTCCCGAGGGAAACCCTGTCCGCATGGAAGATAATGAAGGGTTCCACTGCCATAAGGGCCTGCAGTTCAGACAAACTTCTTGCAGAAGTGATGGCAAGAAGTAAAGTTGTTTTCCAAGAAAGAAATTTCAACTCTGCTGTAGTAGCTGGTTCTAAGGGGGAAGAGTAAGTTTCTCCAAAACAAAGTTTAGGTCCCAGGCTGGAGTGGGAGCTCTCCTGGGGGGTCTTAAATTTTTTGGCCCCTTTAAGGAAATGTTTTAGCAGTGGATGACAGAAGAGGGGTGGCTCAGTATTGTAATGTGCTCATATGGCTGAGGCATGAATCTTAATTGACGAGAAAGATAGGCCCTTGTGGATCACTTCTGTTAAACAATCTAGAATATGAGGTAAGCTGGGCACCGTTGTGCCAACCCCTTTGAGACTGGCTCCAGGAACAATATCTTTTCCACTTTTCTGAATAGGATTTTCTAGTACTAGTCCTCCTTGTCTCAAGAATGACATCCAGCACCTGCTTACTGAGGGTTGCTAGAGGTGAGCTCAGGGGATTAGCCAGGCTGCAAGGTTCAGGGTTTGAAGCTGAGGGTGCAGAATCTGCCCCGCCTGCTGGAACAAAAGGGAAGGAGTCTGAGGCAGGTGCCATGGTTGTAGCACTGTCAGACTGCGCAAAAGGGGTACCAGTGCTGGTGTGGCCAGTCTGGTGCAAGCAGAATTGTCCTTGGCTTGTCCAGTTTGATCTTTATTTAGCAGGACCTTCGAGAGGAGAGGCGTGGAGGGGGGGCATAAACTGAGAGGCCTTCCCAGGTAAAGGACAGGGCATCCACTTTCCAAGCTTGGCAGTGAGGAGTTCTGGTGCAGTACTTTTTCAATTGGTGGTTATGAGGGGAGGAAAACAGGTCTACCTCTGGAGTCCCCCATTTGTTCCTCAAGAGTGTGGATATTTTGGGTTCCAGTTTCCATTCGTGTGGGTCCATGAGATTTCTGCTTAAGTTGTCTGCCAGTGAATTTAGTTTGCCTTGCAAGAACTGAGCTTGCAGTTTCACTTGGTTGCTTAAGGCTGTGTTCCTCAGAGTCATGGCTAGTCTGCAGAGTGGGTAGGAATGGGTTCCCCCCTGCTTATGTACCACGTAACTGTGGTGTTGTCTGTCTTTACCATTAGTTGTCCTGGAAGAATAAGGGCTTTGAAGGCTGTCAGAGCATTCTGTAAAGCTAACATTTCTTTTTTATTAACATGCAGGTGCATCTGTACTGGGTTTCATTTGCCCTGAATGCACTGCCCTGCCATGTAAGCCCTCCATGCATAGTCTGATGAGTCTGTTAGGGTTTGGGCGGCAGGGGGTAGAGTGAAAAAGTCCCTTGTTGTGGTGGCAGACCTCTGCCCACCAAAGGAACTCTTCCCTTAGGCAAGGGATAATAGGAATCATTGTTTCCAGGTCCTGAGAATGCTGACACCATAGACTTTTTAGATACCACTGAAGTTTCCTCATATGCAGTCTTGCATACGGGATTAACGGAATGCAGGAGGCCATGAACCCCAGGGCTTGCAGGATTTTCCTAATAGACAGCTGGGTTTTTGTGGCCAGTAGGGCTGAAGTAGGTTGTCAAACTTGTTTCTCTGGAGTGAGGAATGCCATCTGGGAAGCTGTGTTCAAGCTTGCTCCCAGGAATATAATCTGTTGGCAGGGTACTAGGTGTGATTTCTTCTCGTTGATGGTGTACACCAGTGAAGTTAGAAGTCTCTTTACAAATGCAAGGTGCTATAATAGCAAGCCCTGACTCTCTGCCTGAATCAGGTAATCGTTCAAATATGGGAAAATCTGAATATTTCTCTGCCTGCAAAATGCAATGAATGGAGCTAGGCACTTTGTGAATACCCTGGGCGCAGTAGATAAGCCAAAGGGAAGTGCAGAGAACTGATAGTGCATGGAGCCTGCCCTGAAGCGTAGGTATTTCCTGCAAGACTCCATTATTGGGATGTGCAAATAATCTTCTTTTAAGTCTAGGGTTGCCAGCAAGGCATCCTTGGCTAGCATAGGAAGAATCTGTTGAAGAGTTAGCATTTTGAATTTTGGAACCACCAGAAAGATGTTGAGGATAGACAGGTCCAGGATAGGATGCCGGGAGTTTTCTTTTCTGGGAACCAGGAACAGTCTTGAATAGAAACCTTGTCCCCTTTGTTCTGCTGGGAAAGGTTGAATAGCCTTGATGCTGAGGAGAGAGAGAACTCGTTTTTGGGCCTTCGCCCACTGGTTTAGGGGTGGTCTGGCCATCCACTTGGGGATGGGAGAGAATGAAAGTGGAATCTGTATCCTAGGGAAACTATGTTTATAACCCATTTGTCTTGGGTAATGAATTCCATTTTTTGCATGCAGGGTGAGCTTTCCTCCTAAAGGTGCAAGTAGTTGAGCAAGGCTCGGAACAGTTAAGGATAAGTCACTGTGCAATTTTTCCATAGGGGGTGGCTTAATTCTCCCTGCCTTGGAAGTGGGAGCCCCCCACTGCTTAGATCTGTGTATAGCCTGAGACTGAAGTCTTGGTGGTCTGCTGCTCCTGGGTTTGGACTGAGAAGGCCTGGAAGTGACTGGAAAGGACCAGTTCTTTCAAGGCCAGTGCCTACTGAATCTAGGTGGCTGTACTTGTAAGAAATCTGTAACAGTTTGCATAGATTTAGCTTTTCCCTCCATTCTTTTGAGGACTTCTTCAGCTTTGTTGCCAAAAAGGCGGTCTTGGTTTAAGGGTGCAACCAGTAATTTAGCCTTAACATGATCTGGCAAGTTTCATTCCTTAAGCCAAGCATGCCTTCTAAGTACAGAGCTAGTGATAGCAGCCCTGCAAGATGGTTCTAAAGCATCAAAACCACATTGCAAAATATGTTTACCAACTTGGTCAGCAAAATGTATTAATTCTTGTAAATCTTTGAGCTCAGCACAGTCAGGAATCAACATAATTTTCTGTTTTATTCCCATAATATGTTGCTGATACTTTAACATATGAAACTGGCAATTTAAAGCTCTAAAGGCCAGAGTACTAGAGGCATATACCTTCTTACCCCATCTGTCTAAAGCCCTAGAATCCCTGTCAGAAGGGGTAGTATTCTTGGCAGTAGTAGCCTTAATGCTTTTAGGTCCTTGGGAAATGGTCTCTGGATCCGCAGTAGGATTTTTGAAGAGGAATTTGTGAGAATCAGGTACTCTATAGCCTGTCTGGTTTCCTGGGAGCTGGAGGCAAAGTGTCTGGGGCAAGGCTGGATTCCAGGAAAACATCATCTACAATCTCCAGAAAGTACAGTTGTGTACACTTACCATAAATGCAGATGTTCGAGTTTATTCACTGTTGCAGTCATCACATTTGGGTTATCTGCTTGCAGTAGCCCTCAGTCAGCCTGATTAGCAAAGTCTTGGGTGCTGCGTCGGTTGCTGTCACATCTTCCATGACGTCGGGGGTATAAAGCATGCAGCTGACGCCATTACATCAGTTTTTCTTGCCCCAGATGTCAGGTGCCCCCTAATGGGAAGCAATTAAATATATATATATATATATATATATATATATATATATATATACATATATATACATACATACATACACACAAAAGGTTATACCTCCAACAAAAAAGCAAATACACCAAAAAGCTTTTAAGCATAGTGGAAAAGGAATAGAGGCATAGCGAAAAAGGTTAGGGGGCTGTAGGGAGGGTAACCAGGACTGCAACAGTGAATACACTCAAACAACTACATTTACAGTAAGTGTACACAACGGTACTATGTTCATCAAATTTCACTGCTGCAGTCATCACATTTAGGTAGATTCCCAAAGCTAAGGATGGGAGGAGGAATTTAAATAGCATTAGGACCAGCTATAAGGTCCTGCAAGACTGCAGTAGGAAAATCAGCCCTGGATTTAGAGAAAATTGGCAAATGGTAATGCTTGGTGAAAGTATGTACAGAACTCCAGGTAGCAGCTTCTAGGATGTCCCTGGTAGGGACACCTCTGAGGAAGGCTGTAGAAGCAGATGCAGCCCTAAAGACCTGTGGTCTTATCCTGTGGGATAGGTTTTCCATGGTGCTTATAGCAGAAGTAAATGTAGTGGCCTATCCATTTAGAAATAGTTTGCTTTGAAATGGCCTTCCCCTCTGCCCCTGCAGCAAATGCCACCAGCAGCTGCTCAGATTTCCTGAGAGGTTTAATCCTGTCCAAGTAATATCTAAGTTGTCTGTGCATGTCTAAGGAGTGCAGTATACGTTCCCCTTTGTTCTGTGGATTAGAAAAAAAGGTTGGCAAATGAATGGACCGATTAATAGCCACACTGGATACTACCTTGGGCATGAATGAGGGATTGGTCCTGAGGGACACCCTGTTTGCATGAAAGATGATGAAAGGCTCCACTGCCATAAGGGCCTGTAATTCAAACACCCTTCTTGCTGAAGTGATGGCTAAAAGGAAGGCTGCTTTCCAAGAAAGGAATTTCAATTCTGCACTTGCAGCTGGCTCCAAAGGAGGCAGGGTGAGTTTTTCCAATACAAAGTTAAGGTCTCAGGCTAGAGTTGGGGCTCTCCTAGGTGGTCTTAAGTTCTTGGCCCCTCTGAGGGACTGCTTGAGCAGTGGATGAGAGACGAGGGATGGTTCTGTGTTGTAATGAGCTGAAACGGCTGAGGCATGAATTTTGATGGAGGAAAAGGAAAGACCCTTGGTGAAGCACCTCAGTTAAGTATTAAAGAATCTGAGGTAAATTGGGTGCTGCTGTGCCCATCCCCTGAGCTTGGTTCCGGAAACAGAATCTTTTCCATTTTTCAGCATTAGATTTTCTAGTACTAGGCCTCCTTGCCTCTAGAATGACATCTAACACTTGTTTACTGAGGGCTGATAATGGAGAGCTCAAGTAATGAGCCAGGCTGCCAGGTTGAGGGTTTGAAGATGAGGGTGCAGAATCTGGCCCTCCTGCTGGGACAGCAAGGTAGGGATCTTGGTCAGGTGCCATGGATCTAGCAGTGAGACACTGTGCAAGAAGGGGTCCAGTGTTGGCGTGACCAGTCTGGTGCAATCACTATTATCCTTGATTTGTCCTGTTTAACCTTTAGTAGTACCTTGGTGAGAAGAGGCAGAGGAGGAAAGGCATAAACTGATAGATTTTTCCAGGTGAAGGACAGGGCATCCACTTACCAAGCTTGTTTGTGGGGAGTTCTTGTGCAGAATTTGTCCAATTGGTAGTTCTGGGGGGAGGCAAACAGGTCTATATGTGGGTTCCCCATTTGTTTATCAACATGTTGAATGTCTTTGGTTCCAGTTTCCACTCGTGTGGGTCCATGAGATTTCTGCTTAGATCGTCTGCCAGTCTGTTTAGGTTTCCGAGCAGGAATTGAGCCTGTAGGTGCACTTGGTAGCTCAAGGCTGTGTTCCACAGAGCCATGGCGAGTCTGCAGAGAGGGTATGAGTGGGTTTCCCCCTGCTTGTTTATGTACCACAAAACAGTGGTGTTGTCCGTCTTTACCATTAATAATCCTGGAAGAATGTGGTCCTTGAAGGCTGTCAGAGCATTCTGTACAGCTAACATTTCTTTCTGATTGATATACAGGTACATTTGACTTTGGTTCCATTTGCCCTGAATGCACTTCCCTGCCAAGTGAGCCCCCCCATGCATAGTCTGATGCATCTGTTGTTAGGGTTTGGGCGGCAGGGGGTAGAGTAAATGGCAGCCCCTTGTTTTGGTGGCAGGCCTCTGCCCACCAAAGAAATTCTAGCCGTAAGCAAGGTATGATAGGAATCATTGCTTCTAGATCCTGAGAATGTTATAGGCTTTTTAGATACCACTGTAGTTTCCTCACATGCAGTCTTGCATATGGAATTAGTAGAATGCAGGAGGCCATGAACCCCAAGGCTTGTATTTTGCCTTGCAGACAGCAGGTTCTTTGTGGCCATTAGTTTGAAGTAAGTTGTCAAATGAATTTGGTTCTCTGGCATGAGGAAAGCCATCTGGGAAGTTGTGTTCAAGCTTGCTCCCAGGAATATAATTTGTTGACAGGGTACCAGATGTGACTTCTTTTTGTTTATGGTGTACCCCAGACCAGTTAGCACCTTTGGTACAAATGCCAGATGATTTAAAAGTATGTCCTGGCTTTCTGCCAGAATTAGACAATTGTCCAGGTATGAGTATATTTGAATTTTTCTTTGCCTGCAAAATGCAATGACAGGTGCTAGGCACTTTGTGAATACCCTGGGCACAGTAGATAAGCCAAAGGGCAGTGCAAAGAACTGATAGTGTATGTAGCCTGCTTTGAAGCATAGGTATCTTCTGCAAGATTCCTTGAATGGGATTTGCAGGTATGCTTCCTTTAAATCCAGTGTTGCCAACCAGACATCTTTGCCTAGCATAGGACGTAGCTGGTGAAGAGTTAGCATCTTGAATTTTGGAATCACCAAAAAAGTGTTTAAGGTAGAAAGGTCCAGGATAGGATGCCATGAATTGTCTTTTCTGGGTACCAGAAAAAGTCTTGAATAAAAACCTTGTCCTTTTTCCTCTTCTGGTACAGTTTGAATAGCCTTTATACTTAAGAGAGAGAGTACTTGCTTTTGAGCCTCTGCCCATTGATTTGGGGGTAGATCTGGCCAACCGTTTGAGATTGGTAACATGTGAAGTGAAATCTGTATCCTTAAGAAACTATATTTAAAACCTATTTATCCTGGGTAAGAGTTCCCAGTTTTTGGCCTGCAGAGCAATCTTTCCCCCTAAAGGAGCAGTCAGTTGAGAAGTGCTTGGAAGTTTTAAAGTCAAGTCATTGAGACAGCTTTCCATAGGGGGGAAGTCTTACTACTCCCTGATTTGGAAGCGGAAACCCCCCACTGCTTAGTCTTGTGCGTACCCTGGGACTGAAACCTGGGGCTTCTGCTGGTTCTGGGTTTGGATTGAGAAGGCCTGGAAGAGGCAGGAAGGACCAATTCTTAGAGGTCCAATGCCTACTAAATATCTTGGAGGCTAAACTTGTAGGAAATCTTTAACAGTTTGCATAGATTTAGCTTTTTCCTCCATCTTTTTAAGAACAACTTCTGCTTTGTTGCCAAACAGGCAGTCCTGATTTAAGGGAGCATCCAACAATTTAGCTTTAACATAATCTGGCAAAGATTGTTCCTTAAGCCAAGCATGCCTTCTAAGTACAGACCCAGTGACAGCAGCCCTGCAAGAGACCTCTAATGAATCAAACCCACATTGCAAAGAATGTTTTCCAACCTGTTCAGCAGAATGCATTAAAGCCTGTAAATCTTTATTTTCAGCACAGTCAGGAATCAACAACATTTTCTGTTTAAGCAATCCAATAATATGTTGCTGATACTTTAATATATGAAATTGACAGTTTAAGGCCCTAATGGCCAAGGTTGCAGAAGTGTATATCTTCTTACCCCATCTATCCAGCGCCCCCCTGGAGTCTCTATCAGAAGGGGTAGGATTTTGGCAGTAGTAGCCTTAATGCCCTTCGGTCCCTGTGAAATAGTCTCAGGATCCACAGTAGTATTTTTAAAAAGGAACTTGTGAGAATCAGGAACCCTGTAATATCTATCAGGTTTTCTGGGAGCAGAAGGAAAATAATCAGGGGCCAAACTAGATTCCGAAAAGGCATCATCAACAATGTCTAGTACAGGAGGGATAGCTAAAGGCCTGTGTTGAGGCAGGAGTAAGAAGTCCCTAAGCCTCTTTTTTGAATCAGAGTAATCCTGGCTTTCCCAGTGGAAATGCTCCTTAACAGTATGCAAGGTTTCACCAAAAGAGAAATCCTCTGGTGGGGAAGCAGAGGGAATAGAGTCCTCTGCATCAGAATCCTCATAAGCAGATAAGGGAAAATCCAGGTCATCAGAAGAAACAGAAATTTCAGAATCCTGGTCAGAAGATTAATAAGCAAATTCAGTCCTAGGTCTCTTAGAAGGGGATGATTGGCTTCCCCTGATTAAAGTTATAAGGTCTTCAGCCATTCTTATAATTTGTTTTTTAGGCATAGAGGCCTGAGCATATGGCCTGGGCGTCGGTTTTCTAGGCATGGTTCCAGCTTTAGGCCTTAAAGAAGAAGGTGGCGTCAGTTTAATATGCAAGTCTGTAGGCCTGAATACACCCTCAGAAGCCGGTGCCTGCACAGCGGCTCCGAACCCATCCAAGGTAGAGACATCCGCAGGTTCCACAGTTGAAGCATCTTGCGGCATACCAGACTCCAAATGGGTCTCAGTAGAGGCCTGTGAATCAGAAGTAGTGGGTATCAGGGGCTGTGAAAGTACCTCACTGAGTACCGGCGACTAGCTTAGGAGAAGCTTCATCGGCAGCTTTGGACCTAGGCGGTCTGTCTTTATCTTTGCGTTTTATCGGAATGCTGGTAGTCGGATGGCTTACCAACGACATATCTGGATAATTGAACTGAGAACCAAAATATTTAGAAGCATAAATATACTGACGACGGATAGTTCACTGGTTAAATAAGGCACAAAACCAACAGCGAGGTACGGTCATGGTCAGGGCCTAGGCAAGGAATACAATACGAATGAAAATCTTTCTGAGGTATTTGCTTTCCACAAGAAATGCAATTATTAACTTTTACTGACATCGGTAAAGAGAAAAAGTTTCCCCAATGGGGTACTTAGTTTTAGTTGAAGACTTCGGTTCTGAAACTCGAAAACGAAAATTTCAGGAGTCGGCTGACCGGCACTTGCGAACTGCTTCTGCTTTGGGCACCGCATGGCAAAAAAGACTGATGTAATGGCACTGTCTGCATGCTTTATACCCCTGACAACCTGACGTCATGGAAGATGAGACAGCAACCGATGCAGGACCCAAGACTTTGCTAATCAGGCCGACTGAGGGCTACTGCAAGCAGATAACCCAAATGTGATGACTGCAACAGTGAAACATGAAAAACATCAGGAGGGATAGCTAGAGGCGTGTGCTGAGGCAGGTTTAAGAATTCCCTAAGTCTCTTTTTGGACTGTGAATAGTCCTGGCTTTCCCACCGGAAATGTTTCCTAAGGGTATGCAAGTTTTCACCAAAAGAAAAATCCTCTGAAGGGGAAGCAGAGGGAATGGAAACCTCTGCATCAGAATCCTCATAAGTAGATAAGGGTAAATCTTGGTAGTCAGAAGGAATAGAGATATCAGATTCCTGATCAGAAGAATCTAGGTCTTTTAGAGGGGGAAGGCTGGCTTCCCCTAATTACGGTAATAAGGTCTTCAGCCATTCTAATCATTTGTTTTTGAGGCATGTGGGCCTGAGAATGTGCTTTGGTCATCGGTTTTCTAGGCGTAGTACGAGCTTTAGGCCAGAGGAATTCGGTATTTTTAGCTTGAAACGAAGTCGTTGGTTTAATATGAAAATTCGCAGGCCTGAATACACCCTCAAAAGCAGGTGCCTGCACAGCGGCTCCGGACCCATCCAAGGTAGAGACATCCGCAGGTTCCATAGTCAAAGAAGCATCTCGTGGCATACCAGACTCCGAATGGGTCTCAACAGAGGCCTGCGAATCTGTAGAAGCGGGTATCAGGGGCTGCGAAAGCGCCTCACTGAGTACCGGCATACTGGCGACTAGCTTAATGGAAGCGTCATCGGCAGTTTTGGACCTATGCGGTCTGTCTCTGTTTTTATCCTTACGCTTTTTTGGAAGATTGGTAGTCGAATGGCTTAAAGCCATTTCGGAGTACGAAGATCGAGAACAAAAGTATTTAGCTATAAAAATAGCCGGACGACGAATAATTCGGGCATTGAACAAGGCACAAAACCAACAGCAAATGACGTCATGGTCTGGACCTAAACAGGTGACGCAGTAAGAATGAAAATCTCTATGAGGTATTTGCTTTCCACAGGCAAGACAATTATTTTTTTCTGACATCAGTTAAAGCAAGAAAAAAGGATCCCCAACGTGGTACTTATCTTTCTGAAGACTTCAGGTCTGAAGCTCAAAAATGAAAATTTCAGGAGTTGGCCGATCGGCACTTGCAAACTGCTTCTGCTTTGGGCACCGCACGGCAAGAATGACTGATGTAATGGCGTCGGCTGCATGTTTTATACCCCCTACGACCTGACGTCAAGGAAGAAACGACAGCATCCAATGCAGAAATCTCAAGACTCTGGTATTCAGGCCGGCTGAGGGCTACCTGCAGGCAGATAACCCAAATGTGATGACTGCAGCAGTGAAACACAAAGAACATCCTGATGATGCAGCTCTAGATGAAGCTTCTACTGCATCATAACTACACTTAAGGGAGTATTTAGTTACTTGACTGCAGGAATTTTAGATGCTAGAAATTTTTCCCTTGGCAGGGGAATCAGATTTCACCCAATCGCTTAATGGCATCAGAAAGAAGGGCCAATGAGTATTTAACCATTTGCATCTGGCAATTAATAGCTCTCACTGTTAAAGTAGCAGACGTGTAAACTTTTATGCCTAGGCATTCTATTAATCTGCACTCTTTGTCTGAGGGAAGGACTGAGGTGGAGGGAAGAAATTTGGAGATTTTATCTGCAGCCACTAAAATGGTGGCAGGGTCTGCAGAAGGGACCTTGAAAAGAAATTTTGCATCTTCAGGGACTTTGTAAAACCTGTCTGGGCGCTTAGGTGCAGGAGGTTGTGAATCTGCATTTTTACAGGCAGTCAGGAAGGAATCCAAAAAGAGAAGATACACAGGAGGGACTGCAGACGAGTTAGGGGACTCCATTTGCAAGAGGTCATAATATCTCTTTTTAGTCTCAGTAACCTGGCTGCAGTCCCACTTGAAGTCCTTCATCTGAACAATAGTTTCTCCAAAGGTAATGTCTTCCCCGGTGAATCTGTACCATTTGACTCCTCCTTTGGAGAAGCATACCCTAGAGGGGAGGCAATTTGAGAAGTGTAAGTAAGGGATTCATCCCCTGAGGAATCCTCTTCTTCGGAGGACAGATCAGTAACTAGTTTACTCTTAGGGGTAGAAGTTGAAGGGGTCTGGGCAGGAGCAGAGGCCTGGCGTAATGCAAGGAAGTCATTATGTAGGCCTTGAGTAAAAGCTTGACAGTCAGGTGCCTGGTTGGAAGGTACAGATGTCAAAGAAGGAACAATATGCTTTGTCTTTTGCTTCTTTTTGTGGGCCTCGGATATGGATGTCTGTGATGCAATGGAGAGACGGACACTGTACGGCACTCCACAAGGTCTGAGATAACATCTTTGCAGACAATAATTTAGGAAACCCCATACAGTCCTAGAAAATAATAAGCCTAGGTTCCCCCTGGCACCAGAGTCGGATGCCTGTGACTCCCTCTCAGACTTGCCGGTGGCTTCTCTGATGGCTTTCGCCTGGGTATTCGTCAGTGGAAGATTCGCAGATTCTGACTCAGACTCCAGGCCATCATTGGCCTCGAGAGACCCATCCGGAATACAGGGCACATTCGTTGGATCAAGCCGCAAATTTTTAGTCTTTGAGCCGGCGGCTCTTCCAGGGTTCCCGACATTGGGTTCACATCATTAGTTAAACGTTTCAAGAGCTGTTTCTCTAGGTATAACTTCAACGCAGCAAGACAACTCCTGAGGGTTTTGAGGACAAAGGCCTGACAGATTTCACAAGTGGTGTGGTCGTGATCTTGGCCTACTTCCACACCGACACCTGCCCTTTCTACATGACATGAACCCAAAACACAGTACCAAAAGAAAAATTAAAAACCCCTGTGGGGTACTTGTCTGAGAATACACAGCACAAAGTCACTTCTGCAAGCAAGCAACGACTAGAGCTGGCAGTCACACATGCGGCAGAAAAGGTCTGAGGTGGGTGCGTGCTGACGTCCGCTTTATACCAGATGTCTGTTTGTGGCTGATGTTTGCTGAGAGATGCGGGACATCACAAGTACCTTCGCAGTAACAACTACCTTTTGTAAAATGGCCAGACGTATGAGTTGACCAGAGGCAGACTCCCATAAGTTATGGATACAGCAGCATATGAACAGGACATTCTTTTGTGATGTCCAGCCAGTCTCTCTGGCACATGGATAATTAACCTCTGGCTCCAGAGGGGGGACAACTAGGCCTCCTTTTAGGACTGCTGGTAAGGTCTATCGGAGAAGGAATCTCTGGACCCCTGGTTCTGCTGGCCTCCTCTGCCAAATGTGCATAGTCATCCATTCAAGTTCCACCCTCTGCCCCAGAGGCCACTACCTCCACATGGATCTTGGAACAGACCCTGGGACTTTCTGAACCACATTTTTCAACCACCTCATTGATTCCTAAAAAAGGTTCTTTGAGGAGTCGAAAAATGTATGCCCACTGCAGAAAGGCTCTCGCCTTTTTTCTCACACCTGAAGAGTGCATCTTTAACTTTAGGGCCAAACAATGAACAGCCATCAAAGGGTGCAATGATGAACAAAGACTTGAAGGGCTCTGCAAAATCAAACAAGCGCATCCAGACATGCCATCTGATGGAAATGTCTGAACCCACCATCCTTGATGCACCATCAGCTGCATGCGAGATAAGCCTCATGGACGAATTAGAAACAGATTGTAGGGTAGCCAAATGTGAGGCCACAGAAGTCTGAGTCTTGGCAGTAGTGGTTCCAGAAAGGGAATTAGTCCCTTTGTAGTCTTGTAAAGTGTGCCAGGTAGTTCAGTGACCTGAGGGCAAAAGTTGCTGAAGCATACACATGCTTCCCAAATCTGTCTAATGCCCTATACTCTCTATTAGAGGGTATGGACAGAGGAACTCTGCTCAGCAAATTTCTTTTTGGTGGCCGCCATGACCACAGCATCTACGGGCAGTCCTTTGCTCCAGAATTCCCTACCTACAGATGGACCCAGAATCTGATCTGGTCTTATGGGGATTAGTTCAACTGAATCAAGCTCCATCCACGCCCACCTAGAGATCAAGTCAATGAGCTCATCAGAGGGCAGAGTAACCCAGGAGGTAGACAGGCCAGCTCCAAAGGCCTCCAGGAATACCAACTCCTCTGAAGAAGGGTTACTGGAGGACCAATCACCCCTCTGCTTAAAGATCTCAAGAATGCCTCCGAATGAGACATCTTCAGGTGGTGATCTCTGAGACCCTTCGCCTTCATCAAAATCAGTATCTTCGATGATAGACTCCAGAGGGGAGTCCAAATGTCTCCTCTTGCACCTCCTCATCCTAGGGACTTTCTCAGTGGGATGCTCAAGTGAAATGTCAAACGAAACTGTAATACCATGCTGGGTAGCCTGAAAACTTTGAGCTGGCTGTCCCTGTGGCTCAAGGCACAGAGGCGTCTGGGATGCAGAGGGAAGATTCGGGGGTGGGAGAGACTGTTCGTCTTGCCAAAGCACAGAATACTCTCTCTCCACCACTTTAAAGGCAGAACGCCCCAAGGGGAAAGCAGCTGATGGAGCCAAAAAGCCACGTTTCCTCCCCAATGGCTCCATCTGCCCCGAGGGCAATTCACCTGAGTGGAGGATGGAGCCAAGCTGTCCAGTGCCAAGGCTCTGAGGGGCAGAGACACCTCTGACAACTTCAGAGTCTACTCCAATATCTTGGATCAGACAGGATTGCTACAGCTCTGAGAGTCATCCAGCTCCAAAACCGTCAGAGCTGGAGTGCTCAGAGACTTCCTAGGAGCTGAAGGTACAAATATCCTCGGATCTGATTCAGATGGTCCCAGCATACTCGGATCTAGGGGTCCAAAATGGGTGAACAGATCAGAGAGGTGTGGTAGTTTGAACTAGGGCTTTCTGACTCCAATGGGGGTAGGAGCAAGGAGAACTCTCATCTGTAACTGCGCCGAGAGAAATCTCATCATTTTGTCCACATCAGCTTCATTCAGACTTCGCAAAAAATGAGAGGAAGCTAAAGATGGGGACTTAGAGTGCCAGCATTCCATAAAAGGCGAAGGTACTCTGGAAGGTACTGGATAAATATTGGGTAAGTATCTAGTTCTTGGTAAGGGCCTCAGCTGTGAAGAGCTTGGATCCAAGGAGGCCACTGTCAGACCTGACATAGATACAATAGTTGTAGCTTTCAGATCCAATTTATGTTTTCTCTTTGTTGCCTCCGTGGATGAAGGAGTTGAGGATCCTGAAGGTCTAGGAGACTTAGTAAAAGGTTCCTTAGTTTTAGACTTGGAGGGTTGAGCTCCAGGAATATCCTCAAAGAATGATGAAAGGAATAACCTTTTCAAAATAAGTTTTTTTTTCCCGGTCCACAATGGCACACAGATTAAAGTTTTAGCAGAACTGACAGTCTACTTGAAAGTGATCAGAGCTCAAACAATAAGCACATAATAAATGAGCACTGAATGAGGGCAACTTGTGCCCACACTTTTGGCACTTCTTAAAGCCAGAAGGGCATTTTTCTGACATCTTAAACTATGTAATACAAAAAGAGATAAGGAAAATCTTTTTTTAACAGAAAAAGAAAAGCAAATACCAACAATGGTACAAATAATTATATTAACTAGGGCAAAGGGGAAAAAATGAACAACTGCCAACAATGATAAAAAAGGACTACACTGAATGTAAGAAGAAAGAGGACTTAACAGGATAAACTATGATAGAACAACAGAAAATTAAATGTACGGTGTTATCCAATTGCTTGAGAGATGAAGGTGACCATATCTAACCGCGAAAGCAGCAAACGAGATCTGGGGTATGTTGGGGGTTGGTGCATTATGGGTAAGGGAGGAGCTCAAGAACGTTTTGGTGGCAAAAAGCTAAAGTAATAGCTGAGTCAGATCAGAGAATCAGATCCGAACCCCACAGTTGAGGATAGAATGAAAACTGACCCGTATATAATGCTGTCAAAAACTCAAACTGTCGACAGCATAATATACACGAAAATGTCAAAACCCCCAAACATCGAACACACAAAAAAACCCACCCAAACACAACACAAATTGCTTTATGCAGGGGGGCAAGCCCCATGCACCTCCCACACCGCCCGCTACTTAAATATACCAACTCCGAGATCGCACTACACTGCAGTAAACGGAAATCTCCCCTTATGGAGATTTCCGTTTACACACGCGATGACTTTCGCTTTCGACATTTTGGTGCCGACAATATCAGCTTCGATATTATCGGCCTTCGACAGGGTGAAGTAGACCCAAACTGACAACATCAGATCATTTCTTAAGTAACTGTTGATGCTCTAGTGGAAGCAAATTTTAACAATGGTTTGCAGAGGTTTATTGTACTTACCATGGCAAAATGTAGTTCACTGGGGCAGCCACTTTCACGTGATTTAGTTACAGGCAGGCATGCTCTCCCTTTCTTGAAGGGAACAAAAAATTGGCATGATTTCCTGAAAGGATGCTTTCCTAGTTAACTATATTAGTTGGCCATGCACATCCAAAAATATGCAAAAGATGATCCTCTTTGTTCATATAGAAGACTTGGATAAGAATGGACTAGCTGAGAGATGCTGTTGCCTTTCGGCTTCTCCCGGTTAAGGGTCGCCACAGCGGAACTTCGGTCCGCTAATGATTGGCAGTAGATTTTCACGAATGCCGAGGTGCCAGGTCAACGTCCAACCGTCAACAAAGGCACGCCCATTTACGCATGTCTTTCGAACGCCCACCCAACCACGGGGAGGACATGCAGACTCCACACAGAAGGCACTCCCCGGAGATACAGTAGACATATTCATGGGCATGAATGACAGAATGTCTTTTATGTGCACTCTCATTATAAAAACCTGTACAAAGTAGATTGATTCTAACTAGGTTGCAGCAATGAGAAAGATGATATTCCAGGAAAGGTTTTTTAACATCAACCAAATTGGGTGGTTTATAGGAAGGGCAGTTAACTTTTCCAACATGTAATTTAAAGTTCCAGCATGGAAAAATATGTCTTCTTGGAGGTCATAAATGCAGGACATCCCTCAAAAAACCTGTAACAGCTGGAGTTACTACTGTCAATGGATCACGTGGCAAACTTTCACAAACATGCACCATAAAGGAGGATACACCTAGGTCTGACTCACAGAAATGATTAAGGCAATCCAATATCCTTTGAATTGGCAAATCAGTGGGACTACGCCTTGCATGGATGTCCACGTAACAACTCTTTTCCACTTTTGTGGGCATTTCTCATGGCTTCTTTTAAGACGTTTAACATATGTATGGAAAAGGAATAGTGTAAGGGATTACAATTCTATTTTCTAATCTGAAATATTCACTACTTTGAAGGTAGAAGCTAAAAAGTACAGTTATGTACACTTAACATAAATGTACATGTTAAGAGCGTCTTCACTGTGGCAGTCATCACATTTGGCCAGGGTAGCCCTTGGCCAGCCTGAATACCAGAGAATTAATATTTCTGCGTCGGTTGCTGTCGCTTGAGGACTGACGTCAGGTCAGTGGTATAAAGAAAGGCAGCCAACGCCATTATATCAGTTTTTCTTGCCCTAACCTGTCAGGAGCCCACAAAGTAGGAGGCCAGGCTCTGCTGGCAGAACCCCACCAATGGAAAATAAATACCAATATGTCCCTTGTAAGGAAAGGAGAACAACAAGGGAGAAAGGTAACAAAAAGAGAAAAAGGGGGATGGAAGGAGGGAAACCAGGACTGCAACAGTGAAAACACTCGAACATCTAGATTTATGGTAAGTGTACACAACTCTATGTTCTTCGTGTTTCACTGTTGCAGTCATCACATTTGGGTAGATTCCCAAAGCTGAGGAAATGGGTGGAGGCAGTCAAGGAAGCTAGGGGATGGCTAGCATACCCTGCAAGACTGTAGAGGCAAACCCTTCCCTGGATTTGGGAAAGAGAGGCAGGTGGTAAAGGTGTGAAAGATGTCCAGGTGTCAGCCTCCAAAATGTCCATGGTGGGGACTCCTCCGAGGAAAGCGGCAGAGGTGGAGGCTGCTCTGGTGGAGTGTGTCCTGACCCCCTTGCGGGGGAGGCTTGCCATGCTGTTTGTAGCAGAAATGGATGCAGTGTGCTATCCATTTGGAAATGGTTTGCTTGGAGATGGCTTTGCCCTCTGCCCCTGAAGCAAAGCTAACCAGCAGTTGATCAGACTTTCTGAAGGGTTTAGTCCTGTCCAGATAGTATTTGAGCTGTTTGTGCACATCTAGACAGTGCAAAATTTGTTTGCCCTTGTTTTGAGGGTTAGGAAAGAAGGTGGGCAAATGGATAGATTGATCAAGGGCCACGTTGGACACCACCTTGGGCATGAAGGATGGATTAGTTCTGAGGGATACCCTGTCTGCATGGAAGATGATGAAGGGTTCCACAGCCATGAGTGCTTGCAGCTCAGAGACTCTTCTGGCTGAAGTAATGGCCAGGAGGAAGCCTGTCTTCCAAGAGACACATTTTAGCTCTGCAGAAGAAGCTGGTTCGAAAGGAGGCAGGGTGAGCTTTTCCAATATAAAGTCAAGGTCCCAAGCTGGTGTTGATGCCCTTTTGGGGGCCTCAAGTTGCTAGCCCCTCTGAGGAACTGTTTAATCAGAGGGTGTGAAAAAAGTGGCTGCTCAGTGGGAAAAATGAGCAGAAATAGCAGAGGCATGAATTTTTATAGAGGAGAAAGAGAGACCACTGTGTAGTAGGTCAGCTAAATAATCCAGGATGAGACAGATGGAAGGCTGCGCCGTATTGGCCCCCTTAGCCTGGATCCAGGTGCAGAAAGTACAGTTGTGTACACTTACCATAAATGTAGATGTTCGAGTGTATTCACTGTTGTAGTCATTACATTTGGGTTTTCTGCTGGCAGGTTGCCCTCAGTCGGCCCGAATTACAAAGTCTTGGGTCCTGCGTCGGTTGCTGTCTCCTCTTCCATGACGTCAGATCGTCAGGGGTATAAAACATGCTGCTGATGCCATTTTCTTTAGCTTTTCTTGCCCCCGATGTCAGGTGCCCCCAAAAAGGTAGCAAAAAAAAAAAAAAATATATATATATATATATATATATATATATATACACACACACACACACACATACATATATGTATACACATACACATATGCATCAATACAAACTTTACCTCCATCTACAAGCAAATACACCACATAGGTTGTAGAAGATAGAGAAGGAAAGAAACTCCAGAATGACAGAGGGATGGCGGGAGGGTAACCCGGACTGCAACAGTGAATACACTCGAACATCTACATTTATGGTAAGTGTACACAACTGTACCATGTTCTTCATGTTTCGCTGTTGCAGTCATTACATTTGGGTAGTATCCCAAAGCTATGGTTGGGGGGCTGGAGCTAAACAGCATTAGGAGCGGCTATAAGGCCCTGCAGTACTGCAGTGGCAAAGCCTGCTCTGGACTTAGAGTAGAGAGGCAAATGATAATGCTTTGTAAAGGTGTGAACAGAACTCCAAGTAGCAGCCTCTAGAATGTCTTTGGTTGGTACTTCCCTTAGAAAGGCTGCTGAAGTAGCTGCAGCTCTAGTGGAATGAGACCTAATGCCCTTGGGCATAGGTTTACCATGGTGTAAGTAGCAGAAACGGATGCAGTGGCTTATCCACTTTAAAATTGTCTGCTTTGAAATAGCCTTGCCCTCTGATCCTGCAGCATATGTCACTAGTAATTGCTCAGTTTTTCTTAGAGCTTTAGTCCTGCTTAAGTAGAATTTTAGCTGTCTGTGTACGTCCAAGGAATGCAAAATTCTCCCCCCTTGTTCTGCGGATTTGGATAAAAGGTTGGCAGATGAATTGTTTGGTTAAGAGCCACACTGGAAACGACCTTAGGCATAAAAGTAGGATTTTTCCTCAGAGATGCCCTGTCTGGGTAAAATATGATAAATGGCTCTATAGCCATGAGGGCCTCTAGCTCTGAAACTCATCTTGCTGAAGTAATTGCTAGTAGCAGAGCTGTTTTCCAAGATAAGAAAGTACAGTTGTGTACACTTACCATAAATGTAGATGTTAGAGTGTATTCACTTGATACAGTCATTACATTTGGGTAATCCTGCTGGCAGGTTGCCCTCAGCCGGCCTGAATTCCAAAGTCTTGGGTCCTGCGTCGGCTGCTGTCACCCCTTCCCTGACGTCAGGTTGTGAGGGGTACAAAAGATGCGGCCGATGCCATGTTCTTTAGTTTTTCTTGCCCCAGATGTCAGGTGCCCCCTAAAAGGGTAGCCAAAATTTATATACATATAAATACATACACCAATATAAACTTTACCTTCATCTACAAGCAAATACACCACATAGGTTGTATAAATCACTGAAGGAAAGATAGGTTCCATGAGAAGAAAAGGGGGATGGTGGGTGGGTAACCTGGACTGCAACAGTGAATACACTCGAACATCTACATTTATGGTAAGTGTACACAACTGTACTATGTTCTTCGTGTTTCACTGTTGCAGTCATTACATTTGGGTAGAGTCCCAAAGCTATGGATGGAAGGCTGCAGCTAAACAGCATTAGGAGCGGCTATGAGGCCCTGCAGAAAGTACAGTTATGTACCTACCATAAATGTAGATGTTCGATTGTATTCACTGTTGCAGTCATTACACTTGGGTTATCCTGCTGGCAGGCTACCCGCAGCCGGCCTGAATTCCAAAGTCCTGGTCCGGCGTCTGTTGCTGTCGCCTCTTCCCTTACGTCGGTGCACCAGGGGTATACAAGATGCAGTCAACACCATTTTCTTCAGTTTTTCTTGCCCCAGATGTCAGGTGCCCCCAAAAGGGTAGGCTAACAAACATTGCTTATAAAAAGCATGCACTAAAATAAACAATACCTTCATCTACAAGCAAATACACCACATAGGTTGTATAGAATAGAGAAGTACAGATTAGCCCCAGCAAAGAAAGGGGGATGGTGGGTGGGTAACCTGGACTGCAACAGTGAATACACTTGAACATCTACATTTATGGTAGATACATAACTGTACTATGTTTGTGTTTCACTGTTGTAGTCATTACACTTGGGTTGAATCCCAAAGCTGAGGTTGGGCGGCTGGGTCTAAATAGAATTAGGAGTGGCTATGAGGCCATGCAGAACTGCAGTGGCAAATCCTACTCTGGATTTAGAGTACACAGGTAAGTGGTAGTGCTTGGTAAAAGTATGCACTGAACTCCAAGTTGCAGCCTCCAAAATTTCCTTGATTGGTACTCCACTGAGAAAGGTTGCTGATGTGGTTGCTGCCCTGGTCGAATGTGGCCTAATGCCCTTAGGCACTGATTTGCCATTCTGTGCATAGCAGAAACGAATGCAGTGTCCAATCCATTTTGAAATAGTCTGCTTTGAGATAGCCTTTCCTTGTGATCCTGCAGCATATGCCACTAAAAGTTGCTCAGTCTTTCTGAAAGCTTTAGTTTTGTCCAAGTAGAAGCATAGCTGTCTGTGTATGTCCAAAGAATGCAGAAGTCTCTCCCCTTTACTCTGGGGCTTTGGATAAAAAGTAGGCAAATGAATGGTTTGATTAAGAGCCACACTGGATACTACCTTTGGCATAAATGTTGGGTTTGTCCTTAGAAAAACCCTGTCCGGATGGAAAATGATAAAAGGTTCCACTGCCATTAATGCCTGTAACTCTGAGACTCTTCTTGCTGAAGTTATTGCTAGGAGCAGAGCTGTTTTCCATGATAAGAATTTTATCTCTGCTGTATTGGCTGGCTCAAAAGGAGGCAGTGTGAGCTTTTCCAAGACAAAATTTAGGTCCCACGTAGGTATCGGTGCTCTCCTTGGGAGTCTTATGTTTTTGGCCCCTCTGAGGTACTGCCTTAGCAGTGGATGTTAAAAAATAGGTGGTTCGGTATTGTAATGTGACAGCAACCGACGCCGGAGCAAGACTTTGGAATTCAGGCCGACTGCGGGTAGCCTGCTAGCAGGATAACCCAAGTGTAATGACTGACACAGTGAAACACGATGAACATCCTTGGTTCTGTCCAAGTAGAATCTAAGCTGTCTGTGCACATCCAAAGAATGCAGAATTCTCTCCCCCTTGTTCAGTGGATTTGGATAAAAATTTGGTAGATGAATAGTTTGGTTAAGCGTTCGTCGGTTGAAGGAAGCACAGGCCGAACAGGCTGCTACGTCGTGGTCTGGGCCTAAGCAAGGCAGACAGTAAGAGTGGAAATCTTTATGAGGTATTTGTTTCCCACAAGTTAAACAGTTATTGACATTTTCTGACATCGGCTGAGGCAAGAAAGAGTCCCCAACGGGGTACTTAGCTTTTTAGAAGTCTTCGAAGTAGTATTCGGTAGTAGAAATCTCTGGATCTGACCGACCGGCACTTGCGAACAGCTTCTGCTTCGGGCGCCACGCGGCAAGAAAGACTGAGGAAAATGGCGTCGGCTGATGCCTTTATACCCGAAGACCAGCAGAGATGACGTCGGGTGAAGTGCGACATCAGCCGAAGCCGGACCCAGACTTTGGAATCCGGCCGACCGAAGGGCTGCCTGACGACAGGACAACCCATTTGTTATGACTGCAGATGCATCCATGAAGGACATCCCAAGTGTAATGACTGACACAGTGAAACACGATGAACATCCTTGGTTCTGTCCAAGTAGAATCTAAGCTGTCTGTGCACATCCAAAGAATGCAGAATTCTCTCCCCCTTGTTCAGTGGATTTGGATAAAAAGTTGGCAGATGAATAGTTTGGTTAAGAGCCACAATGGACACCACCTTAGGCATAAATGTTGGGTTTGTCCTCAGAGAGACCCTGTCTGGATAAAAAATGATAAAAGGTTCCACAGCCATGAGTGCCTGAAGCTCTGAAACTCGTCTTGCAGAAGTTATTGCTAGGAGCAGAGCTGTTTTCCAAGATAAAAACTTTATATCAGCAGTAGCAGCTTGCTCAAAAGGAGGCAAGGTGAGTTTTTCCAAGATATAGATGAGGTCTCATGCAGGCATTGGTGATCTCCTTGTAGGCCTTAAATTTTTGGCTCCTCTGAGGTACTGTTTTAGTAAGGGATGAGAAAAGATTGATGGCTCTGTATTGTAATGAGCCGAAATGGCAGAGGTATGAATTTTAATAGATGAAAAAAATAGACCTTTGTCCAGCATCTCAGTTAAGTATTGCAAAGTCTGAGGAATATTTTGCACAGCTGTATCAGTTCCTTGTGCCTGGTTCCAAGCACAAAATCTCTTCCATATTCCAGCATAAGATTTTCTAGTACTAGGCCTTCTGGCCTCCAAAATGACATCCATCACAGCCTTACTGAGAGGTGTGTTTTATATGACTACATTATCCGCTATGCTGCCAGGTTTAAAGTCCTGAGTTGGCTGTGCAGGACCTGATTGTTTTGCTGGGACAGTAGATGAGGTATCTGAGGTACGGTCCACGCTGGGCATTGAGACAAGCTCCTTAGTATTGGATACCAGTACTGGCGGGGCCAGTCTGGGGCAATCAGTACCATCCTTGGCTTCTCCTGCCTGACCTTTAGGAGTATCTTGGGGAGGACAGGCAGAGGGGGAAATGCATATACGGATAGGTTTTTCCAGCTGAAAGATAGGGCGTCCACTTTCCATGCTTGTCTATGATAAATCCTTGTGCAGAATCTTTTTAGTTGGTAGTTGTGAGGGGAGGCAAATAGATCTATGTCCGGGCATCCCCATTTCCTTGTTATCATGCTGAAGACTTGTGGATCCAAGTGCCACTCGTGAGGATCCATGAGGTTTCTGCTTAGTTCGTCTGCCAGAGTATTTTTCCTTCCTGGCAGGAATTGTACCTGCAGATGTACTTGGTAAGTCAATGTTGTGTCCCACAAAGACATGGCTAGTCTGCAAAGGGGGTAAGAATGTGTGCCCCCCTGCTTGCTTATGTACCACATGATCGTGGTGTTGTCTGTCTATCAGTAGTTGTCCTGGATGAAGTAGGTTCTTGAAGGCTGTCAGGGCATTTTGAACTGCTAGCATCTCTTTTTGATTGATATGTAGATGCATTTGGTTTGGGGTCCATGTGCCCTGAATGCATCTTCCTGCCATGTGGGCCCCCCCAGGCATAATCTAATGCATCCGTTGTTAGTCTTTGCCTGGCTGGGGGTAATGTGAATGGCTGTCCCTTGTTTTGGTGACAAGCCTTTGCCCACCATCGAAACTCCTGTTGCAGGCAGGGAATGAGAGTAATCATAGTTTCCAGGCTGTGGCAATGTGCATATGGAATTAATAGGATGCAGGATGCCATGAAGCCCAAAGCCTGCAGAATTTTTCTTGCAGATAACTGGGCCTTTGTTGCCAACATTTTGAAATAGGTAGTCAGTTGCCTTTGTCTGGCGTGAGATAAGCCATCTGGGCAGTTGTATTTAAGCTTGCACCTAGGAATATTATTTCTTGAGAGGGTACTAGTTTTGATTTCTTTTCGTTGACTGTGTACCCTAGGCATGTTAGAAGTCTTTTTACAAATGCCAGATGCTGTAGAAGAATGTCCTTGTTCTCTGCTCGAATTAAACAGTCGTCCAAGTAAGGATATATTTGTATTCCTCTGTCTGCAGAATGCAATTACTGGTGCCAGGCACTTTGTAAATACCTTGGGCGCAGTAGATAAGCCAAAGGGCAGTGCAGACAATTGGTAATGCATTGAGCCAGCCTTGGATCTGAGGTATCTTCTGCATATTTGTCTGACTGGGACATGCAGTTATGCCTCTTTTAGGTCTAAAGTCACCAGCCAAGCGTTCTTGCCCAGCATGGGCAGAAGCTGCTGCAAAGTCAACATCTTGAATTTTGGTATATCCAGGAATGTGTTTAAAATAGGTCCAGTATTGGCCTCCAGGCCTTGTCCCTGCTCTTTGAATGGCCCCCATGTCCATGAGGGATGAGACTTGTTTTTGTGCCTCTGCCCATTGAATTTTTGTCAGATCTGGCCAGCCGTTTGCCTTTGGCAGGGTATGGAAATGGAACTTGTAGCCTTGTGACACGATATTTAAGACCCACTTGTCCTGGGTTATAATGTGCCAATTTTGAA
Organism: Protopterus annectens; assembly: GCF_019279795.1. Lineage (NCBI taxonomy): Eukaryota > Metazoa > Chordata > Ceratodontiformes > Protopteridae > Protopterus > Protopterus annectens. The sequence goes on from NC_056735.1 coordinate 1,777,236,026, forward strand.
AAAAAAAGTGCTAATTTTCCCCCTAAGGGTGCTGCCAGGAGATAAGTGCTTGGTACACGCAGGGGGAAGTCATTGGGACTGTTTCCTGAATGGTTGTGATTTGTCTTCCCCCAACTTTGGAGTTAGAAGCCCCCCATTGTTTTGAGCGGAATGAACCTTGCGCCTGTGATCTGCCTCTAGGGCGTCTAGTTCTGCCCCTTTGAGGTCTGTCTGACACAGGAAAGGACCATTTCTTTGTTGGCCAGTGTCTACTAAACCTAGGTGGCTGTACTTGTAAAAAATCTTTGATCAGTTGCATAGATTTAGCTTTGTCCTCCATTTTCTTTAACACCTCTTCTGCCTTAATACCAAACAAAGTATCATGCTGTAAAGGTGCATCTAATCATTTAACTTTAACATGATCAGGCAGATTTTGTCCCTTTAACCAAGCATGTCTCCTAATAACAGAACCTGTAACTGCGGCCCTGCAGGAGGCCTCTTAAAAAATCAAAACCACATTGCAAAGTATGCTTTCCAACTTGTTCAGCTGCATGCAATAATTCCTGCATTTCCTTGTTTTCTGCACCTTCAGAGTTTAACGACATTTTCTGTTTAAGCAATTCCATGACATGTTGCTGATATTTGAGCATATGAAGCTGACAGTTTAAGGCCCTTATAGCCAAGGTAGCAGATATGCAAACCCTTTTTCCCCATCTATCCAGTGCCCTAGAATCCCTGTCAGAGGGGGTAGGGTTTTTTGCAGCGGAAGCCTTAACTCCTTTGGGACCCTGATGAATAGTTTTTGGGTCTGCAGCAGGGTTTTTAAAAAGGAATTTATGAGAGTCAGGAACCCTGTAATATCTGTCTGGCTTAACAGGAGCTGGAAGTAAGGAGTCAGGTGTAAGACTAGACTCAGAAAACAAATCATCTACAATGTCTAACACAGGTGGGATGGCTAGTGGCTTGTGTTGAGGTAGTAACAGGAAATCCCTAAGCCTCTTTTTAGATTCTTAAAAATCTTGGCTCTCCCAGTGGAAATGCTCCCTCATGGTATGTAAGGTTTCCCCAAAAGTATAGTCCTCCGGAGGAGAAGCTGAAGGTATAGATTCTTCAGCATCAGAATCCTCATAGGGGGAAAGAGAATATTCCTGATCAGAAGAGGAATCAGAAGAAATGGAAACCTGATCTGAAGATTCACAGTCAGTCTCTTGCCTAGTCCTCTTATCAGAATGGGGGATGGGGACCCCTGATCAAGGTAATCAAGTCTTCGGCCATTTTGAGCATCTGTTTTTTGGGCAAAGAGGCCTGACCATGTGGCTCTTGAGTTTGTTTCTTTGCTATGGAAGGTGCTTTAGTCTTTGCCTTTGAAGCTGAAGTCAGTTTGATGAAAAGATGTTTAGGTCAGAATACAACCTCAGTACCTGGTGCTTGCTCAGCGGCTCCGGACCCATCTGAGGGGATAATATCCGAGGATCCAATACCTTGAGATTCCAGCGGCATGGCCGACTCCACATGGGAGTCGGTAGCGGCCTGCGACTCTAATGTAGTGGGCATCAGGGGCTTCGAAAGCACCTCACTGAGGACCTGCGACTGGCTTAGGAGAAGCTTCGTCGTCGGTTTTGGGCCTCGGTTGTCTATCTCTTTCCTTTGCGTTTTTTGTGAACTCCAGTAGTCGGATGGCTATCCGACGACATTTCTGGATAGTTAAATCGGCTTCCAAAATAGTTTAAAGCAAAATCATACCGACGCTTAATAGTGCGTTGGCTAAATCTAGCACAAAACAGACAACCAGAGACGACATGATCAGGGCCTAGGCAAAGAACACAGTAAGAATGAAAATCCTTATGAGGTATTTGCTTCTCACAAGAAATACAATTATTAACTTTTTCTGACATCGGTCTGGAGCAAGAAAAAAGTTTCCTCAACGGGGTACTTAGCTTTATGGAAGACTTCGGATCTGAAACTCTAACACGAAAATCTCTGGAGTCGGCCGACCGGCACTTGTGAACTGCTTCTGCTTCGGGCACTGCGCAGCAAGAAAGACTAAAGAAAATGGCTTCAGCCGCATCTTTTATACCCCCTGACAACCTGACGCAGGACCCAAGACTTGGAATTCAGGCCGGCTGAGAGCAACCTACCAGCAGGATTACCCAAATGTAATGACTGCAACAGTGAAACACGAAGAACATCTTTATATCAGCAGTAGCAGCTGGTTCAAATATAGTCAGGGTCAGCTTTTCCAACACATAATTGAGGTCCCATGCAGGCAATAGTGATCTTCTAGGAGGCCTTAAATTTTTGGCCCCTCTAAGATACTACTTTAGTAAAGGATGAGAAAAGATTGGTGGCTCTGTATTGTAATGAGCCGAAATGGCAGAGGCATGGATTTTAATTGATGAGAAAGATAGGCCTTTGTCAAGCATCTCAGTTAAGTATTTCAATATCCGAGGAATATTTGGTTCTGCTGAATCAGTTCCTTGTGCTTGATTCCAAGCACAGAATCTCTTCCATTTGTCAGCATAAGATTTTCTAGTACTAGGCCTTCTGGCTTCCAAAATGTCATCCATCACAGGTTTACTGGGAGGTGTTGTTTGTATGACTACATGATCAGCCATGCTGCCAGGTTCAGAGTCTGTAGTTGATTGTGCAGGATCTGATTGATTTGCTGGGACAGTAGTTGTGGTCTTTGAGGCAAGGTCCAAGCTGGGTATTGAGACAAGTTCCTTAGGATTGGGTACCAGTATTGGCAGGGCCAGTCCGGGGCAATAAGTATCATCTCTGGTTTCTCTTGTCTGACTTTTAGGAGGACCTTGGATAGAAGAGGCAGAGGAGGAGGAAAGGCGTAAACTGATAGGTTTTTCCAACTGAAGGATAGGGCGTCCACTTTCCATGCTTGTCTGTAATAAGTCCTTGTGCAGAATCTTTTCAATTGATAATTTTGAGGAGAGGCAAATAGATCTATGTCTGAGCTCCCCCATTTCTGTGTTATCATGCTGAAGACTTGTGGATTTAGTTTCCACTCGTGAGGATCCATAAGGTTTCTGCTTAAATCGTCTGCCAGAGTGTTTTGTTTTCCTGGCAGGAATTGAGCTTGAAGATGTATTTGGAAGGCCAAAGCTGTTTTCCACAGTGCCATGGCTAATCTGCAAAGGGGGTACGAGTGTGTGCCCCCTTGCTTGTTTATATACCACATGACTGTGGTGTTGTACATCTTTATCAGTAGTTGCTCTGGATGAAGTAAGTCCTTGAAGGCAGTTAGGGCATTTTGAACAGCTAGCATCTCTATCTGGTTGATATGCAGATGCATTTGTTTTGGTGACCATATGCCCTGAATGCATCTTCCTGCCATGTGGCCCCCAGGTATAATCTGATGCGCCTGTTATGGTTTGACTGGCAGGGGGTAGAGTGAATGGCCGTCCCATGTTTTGGTGACATGCCTTTGCCCACCATAGAAACTCCTGTTGCAGGCAGGGAAAGAGAGGAATCATTGTTTCCAGACTGTGAGAATGTTGACTCCATAAACTTTTTAGGTACCATTGAAGTTTCCTCATATGCAGTCTTGCATATGGAATCAGTAGGATGCAGGATGCCATGAAGCCCAGAGCCTGCAGAATTTGTCTTACAGAAGACTGGGTTTTTGTTGCCATCAGTTTGAAGTAAGTAGTCAGTTGCCTTTGCTTGTCTGGCGTGAGGTAAGCCATCTGGGCAGTTGTATTCAAGCTTGCACCCAGGAATGTTATCTAGTGAGAGGGTACCAGTTGTGATTGCTTTTCATTTATTGTGTACCCTAGGCATGTTAAAAGCCTTTTTCACAAATGCCAGGTGTCGAAGAAGAGTGTCCTTGTTCTCTGCTTGAATGAGACAGTCATCCAAGTAAAGATATATTTGTATACTTCTTTGTCTGCAAAATGCAATTACTGGTGCCAGGCACTTTGTAAAGACCCTGGGTGCAGTAGATAAGCCAAAGGGCACTGCAGAGAATTGGTAATGCATTAAGCCAGCCTTGAATCTGAGGTATCTTCTGCATGATTGTTTATTGGGACATACAGGTATGCCTCTTTTAGGTCTAAAGTCACCAGCCAAGCATTCTTGCCCAGCATGGTCAGAAGCTGCTGCAAAGTCAGCATTTTGAATTTTGGAATGTCCAGGTATGTGTTCAAAATCGATAAATCCAGTATTGGCTGCCAGGCCTTGTTCCTTTCTGGGTACCAAGAACAGTCTTGAGTAAACATCTTGCCCTTTTTCCTGTTCTGGTACTGTCTGAATGGCCCCCATATCCATGAGGGACATAACCTGTTTCTGTGCCTCTGCCCATTATTTTTTTGGCAGATCTGGCCAACCATTTGCCATTGGCAGTGTGTGGAAACGGAATCTGTAGCCCTGAGAGACGATGTTTAGTATCCACTTGTCCTGGGTTATTAATTGCCAATTTTGAGCAAAAAGTGCTAATTTTACCCCTATGGGTGCTGCCAAAAGATAAGTGCTTGGTGTAGGCAGAGGGAAGTCGTCGGGATTGCTTTCTGTAGGTTTGCGTTTTATCTCCTCCAGATTTGGAGGTGGAAACGCCCCATTGCTTTGACCTGTATGAATCCTGCACCTGGTATCTGGAACCCTTAGGGCGTCTGGATTTGCACCTTTGAGCTCTGTCTGACACAGGAAAGGACCAATTTTTTGTAGGCCAGTGTCTACTGAATCTTGGTGGCTGTACTTGTAAGAAGTCTTTAACAGTTTGCATAGACTTAGCTTTGCCTTCCATTTTCTTTAAAACCTCTTCTGCCTTAATACCAAACAGAGAATCATGCTGTAAAGGTGCATCTAGCAATGTAGCTTTAACATGATCAGGCAAATTTTATTCCTTTAACCAATCATGCCTCCTAATCACAGATCCAGTAACTGCAGGAGGCCTCTAAGGAATCAAAACCACATTGCAAAGTATGCTTTCCAACTTGTTCAGCTGCATGCAATAATTCCTGCAATTCTTTATTTTCTGCACATTCTGAAATCAACATCATTTTCTTTTTCAGCAATCCCACAACATGCTGTTGGTACTTAAGCATATGAAATTGACAGTTTAAGGCCCTGATTGCCAAGGTTGCAGACGTATAAACCTTTTTTCCCCATCTGTCCAGTGCCCTTGAATCTCTGTCAGAGGGGGTAGGATTTTTTGCTCTTGAGGCCTTAACTCCCTTTCGACCCTGTGAAATAGTTTCAGGATCAGCAGCAGGGTTTCTAAATAAAAATTTATGCGAGTCAGGGACCCTGTAATATCTGTTAGACTTACTGGGAGCTGGAGGTAAGGAGTCAGGGGTCAAGCTTGACTCTGAAAACACAGCATCCAGAATGTCTAAAACAGGGGGAATGGCTAAAGGCCTGTGCTGAGGGAGAAGGAGGAAATCCCTGAGCCTCTTTTCTGATTCTGAGAAGTCTTGACTCTCCCAGTGAAAATGCTCCCTCAAAGTATGCAAGGTTTCTCCAAATGAATAATCCTCAGGAGAAGATGCAGATGGAATAGACTCCTCAGCATCAGAATCCTCAAACGGAGGTATAGATAATTCTTGATCAAAATAGGAATCAGAAGAAATAGAAACCTGATCTGAAGATTCATAATCAGTGTCTTGCCTAGGCCTCATCAGGGGGGGGAGGGTACCCCTGATAAAGGTAATAAGGTCTTCAGCCATTTTTATCATCTGTTTTTTAGGCATAGGGGCCTGTGCACGTGGCTCAAGCGTCTTTTTTTTAGTTTTAGAAGTTGCTTTTGTCTTTGGTTTTGCAGTGGTCATCAGTTTGATATATAAATGTTGAGGTCTGAATACACCCTCAGAAGCCGGTGCCTGCTCAGCGGCTCCGGACCCACACGAGGGAGATACATCCGTCGGTCCAATACCTTGAGTACCTTGCGGCATACCGGACTCCACATGGGTGTCGGTAGAGGCCTGCGATTCGAAGGTAGCGGGTATCAGGGGCTACAAAAGCACCTCACTGAGTACCGGCGAACCAGTGACTGGCTTAGGAGAAGCTTCATCGTCGGTTTTGGATCTCGATTGCCTTTCTCTGTCCTTTTCTTTGCGTTTTTATACACTCCGGTAGTCGGATTGCTATCCGATGACATTTCTGGGTAGTTAAATCTGTTTCCAAAATACTTTGATGCAAAAATACACAGACACTTAATAGTGCGTTAGTTAAACCTAGCACAAAACTGACAGCCAGGCACGTTGTGATCAGGGCCAAGGAATACAGTATAAATGGAAATCCTTATGAGGTATTTGCTTCCCACAAGTATTACAATTATTAACTTTTTCTGGCATCGATAAAAAGCAAGAAAAAAGTTTCCCCAACCGGGTACTTAGCTTTAGTGAAGACTTCGGTTCGGAAACTCAAACCTGAATATTTCAGTAATCGGCCGACCGGTACTTGCAAAATGCTTCTGCTTCGGGCACCGCGCGGCCAGAAAAAAGTACAGTTTTTTACCTACCATAAATGTAGATGTCCGATAGATATGCAACTGCAGTCATAACATATGGGTTGTCCTGCCTCAGGCAGCCCACGGTCGGCTGAATTCCAAAGTCTGGGTCCGGCGTCGGCTGGTGTCGCCTCTCCGACGTCACAACGGCTGGAGTATAAAGGCATCAGCCGACGCCATCTTCTTCAGTGTTTCTTGCCCCAGATGCCAGGTGCCCTCCTAGGAAGGCTAAATTTGGTGAATGGATAAAAAATTCCAGACATGCACAACAGCAATAAACAGATACACCATAGGAGATACCCCCAGCTAATAGGAATAGGGGTAGGGACCCATAAAGTTGCAGAGGGGTAGGAGGGTGGGAAAATCCGACTGCAGTTGCATATCTATCAGACATCTACATTTATGGTAGGTACAAAACTGTACTATGTCCTTCAAGAATGCAACTGCAGTCATAACATATGGGTTGAATACCATAGCCAAGCTGGGGGTGGATGGAACTAAGAGAGGGATGGTGTAGCTAAAATGCCCTGCAGGACTGCCGAAGCAAAGCCTGCTCGGGATCTGGAGTATAAGGGCAGGCTGTAGTGCTTGGTAAATGTATGCACGGAGCTCCATGTAGCAGCCTCTAAAATGTCCTTTGTTGCCACTCCTCTTAGGAAAGCTGTGGATGTGGCTATAGCTCTGGTGGAATGTGGCCTAATACTGGCTGGCACACCTTTTCCATGGAAAGAATAGCAGAATCTGATGCAGTGTCCAATCCATTTTGAAATTGTTTGTTTGGAGATTGCTTTTCCTTGTACTCCAGCAGCATAGGCTACAAACAGTTGGTCAGACTTTCTGGTGGCCTTAGTTCTGTCCAAGTAGTAGCATAGTTGCCTGTGTATGTCCAAAGTATGCAGCAGTTTTTCCCCCCTATTTTGAGGATTGGGGAAGAAAGTAGGCAGGTGAATAGCTTGATTTAGAGACACCCGGGAAATAACTTTTGGCATGAATGAAGGATTGGTTCTTAGAGAAACTCTGTCCTGATGGAAAATGAGGAAGGGAGGCACTGCCATGAGTGCCTGTATCTCCGAGACTCTTCTTGCAGATGTGACTGCCAGTAGAAATATCGTTTTCCATGATAGAAATTGCATTTCTGAAGTTGCTGCTGGCTCAAAAGGAGGAAGAGTTAATTTTTCCAAAACGAAATTGAGGTCCCATGCAGGTACTGGCTGTTTTCTGGGAGGTTTGATATTCTTTATCCCTCTTAGGAACTGTCTTAGCAAAGGATGTGAAAACACTGGTGGGTCACAGTTGTATTTTGCTGAGATTGCTGAGGCGTGAATCTTTATAGAAGAGTATGAGAGTCCAGTATGAAACATTTCTGCCAAGTATTCTAATATCTGAGGTATACTCAGTAATGTTGTATCCTGACCCCTTGTTGGCATTCCAGATGCTGAATCTCTTCCACTTGGCTGAATAGGTTTTTCTGGTGGAAGGTCTGCGTGCTTCCAGTAAGATCTCTTGAACTGTTTTGGAAAGAGAGATAGCTGGAGGAGTCATGGTAACCTCCAGGCCGTCAGATGCAAAGTTTTCAGGTTTTGGTGGACAGTCCTGTAATTGTGTTGTGTTAGAAGCAGGGGCCATAGGGTCAGAGGCCACGGTCTGGTCCGAGTTATGCTCAGCAGTAGTGGGTACCAGTGTTGCCTTGGCCAGTCTGGAGCTATCAAAATGCCTGTTTGGTTGTTCTGCTTTGATCTTCAGTATCACCTTGGTCAGCAGAGGTAGAGGAGGGAATGCATAAATTTTTAGGGAATTCCAGCTGAAGGAGAGAGCATCCGTTTTCAAGGCTAGAGGATGGTGGGTCCTTGTGCAGAACTTTTCCAGGTGATGATTTAAGTGGGAAGCAAAGAGATCTACGTCCGGTCTTCCCCATGTCTTTGTTAATTGTGAGAAAATGTGAGGATGCAGCATCCATTCGTGTGGATCCCAGAAATTTCTGCTCAGGTTGTCTGCCAGTACATTGTCCTTGCCTGGCACAAACTGGGATTGCAAGTGTATCTTCAGACTCAGGGATTTTTCCCAGAGAAGCATTGTTAGTCTGCAGAGGGGATAAGAATGAGTGCCTCCCTGCTTGTTTATATACCACATGACAGTGGTGTTGTCTGTCCTTATGAGCAAATGTCCTTGTTGTAGTGAATTTTCGAAAGTCTTGATTGCATATATCACTGCCAACATCTCTTTTTGGTTTATGTGCAGATGTCTTTCCTTTGGTGTCCATAGACCTTGAATGCATCTGCCCTCCATGTGCGCCCCCATCCATGATCTGAGGCGTCTGTTGTAATCATTTGACCTGCTTGAGGTCTGTTGAAAGACATGCCTTTGTTTAACTGACTTGCTTGAGCCCACCACAAAAATTCCTTTTGCAGACATGGAATAAGTGGGATTACGTCCTCTAGGCTTTGGCTGTGTTGGGACCATAAGCTTTTTAAATACCATTGCAGCTTTCTCATATGAAGTCTTGCCAAAGGTATCAGAAGAATGCAAGATGCCATGAACCCTAGGGCCTGCAGGATTTTCCTTGCAGTCAGTTGGGAGAGTTTTGCTCGGCCTTTGAAGTACTCTGGTAACTGCTGTTGTTTTTCCTCTGTGAGGTAGGCCATTTGAGTTTCTGTGTCCAGTTTGGCTCCTAGGAAAATAATCTGTTGGGATGGCAGTAGTCTTGACTTCTGAATGTTGACTGTGTATCCCAAGGCCTGCAGTAGTTGCATGACATAGTCCAAGTTTGCTTTTAAGGTTTGCTTGTTGTCTGCTTGTATGAGGCAGTCGTCCAGGTAGGGGTATATTTGAATCCCCTGGAGTCTGCAGTGTGCCACTACTGATGCCAGGCATTTCGTGAACACTCTGGGCGCAGTAGATAAGCCAAACGGCAATGCTGAGAATTGATAATGCTCTGTCCCTGCAAGAAATCTGAGGTATCTTCTGCAGCTTTGTCCGATTGGGACATGCAGGTATGCCTCCTTGAGGTCCAGAGTGACCAGCCAAGACCCCTTGCCCAGCATGGGAAGGAGTTGCTGCAGCGTCAGCATTTTGAACTTTGGCACAATAAGAAAAGTATTTAGAGTTGACAAGTCCAGTATAGGTCTCCATTTGTTTTCTTTTCTTGGAACAAGGAACAGTCTTGAATAAAATCCCTGGCCTTGTTCCTGAGGAGGAACCCTTTCTATTGCTTTTATACTTAACAGCTTTGAAACTTGAGTGAGTGCCTCTGCCCTTTGATGATGTGGCAGGTTTGGCATGCCTTGTCTTATTGGTAAAGTATGGAAGTGGAATCTGTAACCCTTGTCTATTAAATCCAGAATCCAGTTGTCCTTGGTTAAGATATGCCAGTTTTTTGAGAATAAGGATAATTTTCCGCCCAACGGTGCTTCTCTTTGAGCCTTTGTAGGCGGTGTGAAAGTCAAGTCATTGTGATTGTCCTTGTGGTGCAGCTGGGCTGTCTGCGCCACTTCTTTGATTTGTAGGTTGCCATTGGCGGCCCCTGTAGGATCCTCGGTATTGCCCTCTACCTCGGGAATGCCTGCCTTTTCCCCTTTGAAACTTGTCAGAGCCTGGGAAGGACCAATTCTTTGAAGGCCAGTTTCTGCTGAATCTGGGTGGCTGAACCTGAAGGAAATCCTTGACTGTCTGTACTGACTTAGCTTTTTCCTCAATGGACTTCAACACATCTTGTGCATTAGCACCAAAAAGCTTCTGTTTTTCTAGAGGTGCATCAAGTAACTTTACTTTAACATGGTCAGGCAAAGACTGATCTTTTAACAAAGCATGTCTACGTATCACAGCCCCAGTCATAGCTGCCCTACATGAAGCTTCCAATGCATAACCACACTGAAGAAAATGGTTGTTAACCTGCTGAGTGTTATGTATATGTTCCTGCAATGCCTTTCTATCGATAGGCTCAGGGGAGGCTAGCTTTTTCTGTAAATCATCCAGTAAAAAATCCTGGTACTGAAACATGTGAAAAAGGCAGTTAAGTGACCTCATGGCTAGGTTGGTAGAGGTATAAACTTTCTTACCCCATCTCTCCAGGGACCTAGCTTCCCTGTCCGCTGGCAGTGGATTTTTGGCAGTGGAAGTAGCCACACCCTTGGGGCCCTGTGAAATAGTTTCTAGATCCACAGAGTGGGCCTTAAACAGATGCTTGTGAGTGTCAGAGACCCTATAATATCTGTCTGGCTTGACAGGAGCAGGGGGGAGAGAATCAGGGTTAGCACTGGAGTCAGAGAAAACATCATCCAAAACATCTATAACTGGAGGAATAGCTAAAGGTCTGTGCTGGGGAAGCTTGAGGAAGGTACGCAGCTTTTTCCTGGAATCAGAGAATTCCTGACCCTGCCATTTAAAATGCTCCCACACAGAGTGCAGGACTTCACCAAATGAGAAATCCTCTGGAGGGGAGGCAGAGGGAATTGATTCCTCAGCATCAGAGTCCTCGTAGGCCTGGAAGGATTCTTCTTGGGTATCAGAATGCTCAGAATCCCCAGAGGCTTCATCTAAAGAGAGGTTGTCAGCCTGCTCAGTTCTGGGCCTCTTCTCTGCAGGTGGCTGAGAACCTCTGTCTGGATGAGGCTGAGACCCCCTGATAAGAGAAATAAGATCTGCAGCAAGAGACATGATCTGTTAATCAGAAGAAGGGGCCTGAGCAGCAGGTTTAGGATGGGCCTTGGCCTGGCTGGCGGCCTTAGCACGCGCAGAGGCCTTGATGGACATGGATACAGTAAGCCTAGCAGCCCCACGTGCAGGAGTAACCTTGTCTACAGAAATGGTGTTGGGTAGATCCAGAACTTCGGTTTCAGGAGGAAAATCAACAACCGGCACCGGAGAGATCTCAGAGACCGAAGGTCATGTTAACGCTGTGTCGTCGGCCTGGAGCGGTTGAATTACCGCTTCCGAAGGGACCGGAGCAGTAGCGGAGGGATTAGGAGTTGCATCGGTGGTGGACGCGGGCCGAGGATGTCGGTCCCGGTCCTTTTGTTTTTTGGCAGATTGAGTTGTCGGTAGATCCGACGGCATGATATGTGAAGATTCACCGAAAAAGTCTTCGGCAAATTCTGCCCGGCGCCTGAGAGTGCGCTTATTAAAGCAAGCACAGTCAGCACAGGCCGAGACGTCGTGGTCTGGGCCCAGGCAAGGAAGGCAGTAAGAATGGAAGTCCTTATGAGGTATTTGTTTACCACAAGACAAACAATTATTAACTTTCTCAATTTGTTCTGACATCGGCTGAGGCAAGAAGAAATGTTCCCCAACGGGGTACTTAGCTTTTAGATGACTTCGGTACTGAAAACACAGGAGCTGACCGACCGGCACTTACGAACTGCTTCTGCTTCGGGCACCGCACAGCAAGAAAGACTGAAGAAGATGGCGTCGGCCGATGCCTTTATACTCCAGCCGTTGTGACGTCGGAGAGGAGGCGACACCAGCCGACGACGGACCCAGACTTTGGAATTCAGCCAACCGAGGGCTGCCTGAGGCAGGACAACCCATATGTTATGACTGCAGTTGCATTCTTGAAGGACATCTAAAGAAAATGGCGTCGGCTGCAAGTGTTATACCCCTCACGACCTGACGTCATGGAAGAGGAGACAGCAACGACAGCAACCGACGCAGGACCCAAGACTTTGGAATTCAGGCCGACTGAAAGCAACCTGCCAGCAGATTACCCAAATGTAATGACTGCAACAGTGAAACACGAAGAAAATACAGTTGTGTACCTACACTGTTGCAGTCATTACAATTGGGTTATCCTGCTGGCAGGCTACCCGCAGTCGGCCCGAGTTCCAAAGCCTAGGTCCGGCGTCGGTTGCTGTTGCCTCCTCCCTGACGTCAGTGCGCCAGGGGTATAAAAGATGCAGCTGACGCCATTTTCTTCAGTTTTTCTTGCCCCAGATGTCAGGTGCCCCTAAAATGGTAGGCTAAAATATGCCAATAAGCATGCATACACAAAACTCAACTTGTCCTTCATCTACAAGCAAATACACCACATAGGTTGTATAGAATAGAGAAGTACAGATAAGTCCCAGCAAGGAAAAGGGGGATGGTGGGAGGGTAACCTGGACTGCAACAGTGAATACACTCGAACATCTACATTTATGGTAGGTGCACAACTGTACTATGTTCATCGTGTTTCACTGTTGCAGTCATTACAATTGGGTTGAATCCCAAAGCTAAGGTTGAGAGGCTGGTGCTAAATAGGATTAGGAGAGGCTATCAGGGCCCTGCAGAACTGCAGTGGCAAAGCCTGCCCTGGATTTAGAGTAGATAGGTAAGTGATAGTGCTTTGTAAAAGTATGCACTGAACTCCAAGTTGCAGCCTCTAAGATGTCTTTGGTTGGTACTCCTCTGAGGAAGGCTGCTGAAGTGGCTGCTGCTCTGATTGAATGTGGCCTAATGCCCTTAGGCACTGATTTGCCATGCTGTGAATAACAGAAACGAATGCAGTGGCCTATCCACTTTGAAATAGTCTGTTTCGAGATAGGCTTTCCTTGTGATCCTGCAGCATATGCCACTAGAAGTTGTTCAGTTTTTCTGAAAGCTTTGGTTCTGTCCAAGTAGAAGTGTAGCTGCTTGTGAATGTTCAAAGAATGCAGAAGTCTCTCACCCTTATTCTGTGGGTTTGGGTAAAAGGTAGGCAAATTAACTGTTTGGTTAAGGGCCACACTGAACACTACCTTAGGCATAAATGTAGGGTTTTTGTCATTAGAGAAACCCTGTCAGGATGGAAAATGATGAAAGGTTCCACAGCCATGAGTGCCTGTAACTCTGAGACTCGTCAAGCGGAGGTAATTGTTAGGAGCAGAGCTGTTTTCCAGGATAAGAATTTTATATCAGCTGCAGAGGCTGGCTCAAACGGAGGCAGTGTGAGTTTTTCCAAGACATAGTTGAGGTCCCATGCAGGTATTGGTGCTCTCCTTGGAGGTCTTATGTTTTTGGCCCCTCTGAGGTACTGCCTTAGTAATGGATGAGAAAAAATAGGTGGTTCTGTATTGTAATGAGCTGAAATGGCAGAGGCATGAATTTTAATTGATGAAAAGGAAAGGCCTTTATCCAGCATCTCAGTTAAGTATTGCAAAATGTGAGGAATATTTGGAACAGTTGTGTCAATACCTTGTGCCTGGTTCCAAGCACAGAATCTCTTCCATTTTTCTGCATAAGATTTTCTGGTGCTAAGCCTCCTGGCCTCCAAAATAACATCCATCACTGCTTTAGAGAGAGGTGCGTCTTGAAAGGCTACATTATTCGCCATGCGGCCAGGTTTAAGGTCCTGAGTTGGCTGCGCAGTATCATACTGTCTTGTTGGGTCAATAAGTGAGGAATTTGAGGTAATATCCAAGCTGGGAATTGAGACAAGCTGTTTAGGATTGGGTACCAGTGCTGGTGGGGCCAGTCTGGGACAATCAGCATCATTTTTGGCTTCTCTTGTCTGACCTTGAGGAGTACCTTGTGGAGGAGAGGCAGAAAGGCATATACTGTTAGGTTTTTCCAGCTGAAAGACAGAGCATCCATTTTCCATGCTTGCTTGTGATAAGTCCTTGTGCAGAATCTCTGTAGTTGGCAGTTGTGAGGAGAGGCAAATAGGTCTATATTCGGGCATCCCAAGTTCCTTGTTATCATGCTGAAGACTTGTGGATCCAATTTCCACTTGTGGTGATCCATTATGTTTCTGCTTAGTTCGTCTGCCAGAATATTTATCCTTCCTGGCAGGAATTGTGCTTGCAGATGTACTTGGTAAGTCATTGCTGTGTCCCACAAGTGCATGGCTAGTCTGCAGAAGGGGTAAAAATGTGTGCCCTCTTGCTTGTTTATGTACCACATGACTGTGGCATTGCCCGTCCTTACCAGTAGTTGTCCTGGATGAAGTAGATCCTTGAAGGCTGTCAGGGCATTTTAAACTGCTAGCATATCTTTTTGATTGATATGCAGATGGATTTGACTTGCGGACCATGTGCCCTGAATATATCTTCCTGCCATATGGGCCCCCCAGGCATAATCTGATGCATCTGTTGTCAATGTCTGCCTGGCTGTGGGTAAGGTGAATGGCTGTCCCGTGTTGAGGCGACAGGCTTTTGCCCAGCATCGAAACTCCTGTTGCAGGCAGGGAATGAGGGTAATTACTGTTTCCAGGCTGTGGCAATGTTGAGTCCAAACACTTTTTAGATAACATTGAAGTTTCCTCATATGCAGTCTTGCATATGGAATTAGTAGTATGCAGGATGCCACGAAGCCCAAAGCCTGCAGAATTTTTCTTGCAGATAACTGGGTCTTTATTGCCAACATTTTGAAATAAGGAGTCAGTTGTATGTGTTTGTCTGGCGGGAGATAAGCCATCTGGGCAGTTGCATTTAAGCTTGCACCTAGAAAAATTATCGCTTGAGAGGGTACTAGTTTTGATTTCTTTTCATTTACCGTGTACCCTAGACCTGTTAGTAATCTTTTTATAAATGCCAGATGCTGTAGTAAAATGTCCTTGTTCTCTGCTTGAATAAGGCAGTCGTCCAAGTAAGGATATATTTGTATTCCTCTTTGTCTGCAAAATGGAATTACTGGTGCCAGGCATTTTGTGAAGATCCTGGGCGCAGTAGATAAGCCAAAGGGCAGTGCAGAGAATTGGCAGTGCATTGAGCCAGCTATAAATCTGAGGTATCTTCTGCATGACTCTCTGATTGGGACATGCAGGTATGCCCCTTTTAGGTCTAAAGTCACAAGCCAAGCCTTCTTGCCAAGCATGGGCAGAAGCTGCTGCAGAGTTAACATTTTAAATTTTGGAATATCCAGGAATGTGTTTAGGATAGACAGGTCCAGTATTTGTCTCCAAGCTTTGTCCTTTCTGGGTACCAAGAATAGCCTTGAGTAAAATCATTGTCCCTGCTCTTGCTGTGGTACTTGCTGAATGGCTCATGTCCATGAGGGATGAAACTTATTTTTGTGCCTCTGCCCATTGATTGCGTGGAAGGTCTGGCATACCGTTTGGCCTTGGCAGGGTGTGAAAGTGGAACCTGTAGCCTTGAGATACGATATTTAAGACCCATTTGTCCTGGGTGATCATGTGCCAATTTTGTGAAAAAGTGCTAGTTTTCCCCCCAAAGGAGCTGCCAGAAGATAAGTGCTTGGTGCTGGCAGGGGAAAGTCATTGAGACTGTTTCCTGTATGGCTGTGATTTTTCCTCTCCACTTTTGGAGGTAGAAGCACCCCATTGTTTAGGCCTGTATGAGCCTTGAGGCTGAGATCTGCCTCTGGGGTGTCTGTATCTGCCTCTTTCTGGCCTGTCTGACACTGGAAAGGACCAATTCTTTGTAGGCCAGTTCCTGCTAAATCTGGGAAGCTGTACCTGTAAGAAATCATTCACTGTTTGCATAGATTTAGCTTTGTCCTCCATTTTCTTCAACACCTCTTCTGCATTAACACCAAACAAGGTATCATGTTGTAATGGAGCATCTAATAGTTTTGCTTTGGGCTTCAGGCCAGTTATTTTACATTAAGAGGGTTTGTGGTCTGCACTCTTGTAGGAGGAGAGGCTGGACTCTGCCCTTCTGAGCTGGGAATTTCTGGTTAAAGGCTTATAGTGCCTGCATATTTGAACTGCTTCTTACTGAAATTGGTACACCTTGTTTGCTGTAGCATAGACTAGATCCAGGCCTGCTAAATCTAGCTTTGTTTGTATAACTTGAGCACTAATCCAGGCATTCTTTAAAGTATTCAATTGTATTTATTACTGCTTGGTAGTAACTTGATTAAAGTGTAGCTATCATTCTAAGTCTTTTGGATTAAGCACTTGGGCTTCAGACCAGTTGTTTTACATTAGGAAGGTTTGTGGCCTGCACTGTGGTTGCAGGACAGGTAGCTTACATCCTTCTAAGTTGGGAACTGCTGACTGAGGGCTCAGTGTCTGTTATTCGAAAAGTGTATTAGTTCTGGTTTAAGCACTTGGGCGTCAGGCCAGTTATTTTACATTAAGAAGGTTCGTGGTCTGCACTCTTGTGGGAAGAGCGGCTGGACTCTGCCCTTCTGAGCTGGGAATTTCTAGTTAAAGACTTATAGTGCCTGCATATTTGAATTGTTTATTACTGAAATTGGTACACCTTGTTTGCTGTAGCATAGACTAGATCCAGGCCTGCTGAATCTAGCTTTGTTTGTATGCTTGTTGTTTGTTTGCTTGTTATTTCTCTGAAACGCTAATTCCACCTAAAATGCGGCTTTTCAGCGCTTCTGTGGATCCCTAGTGATATCTGCATTGCTTACTGTACTTATTTCCTTGTTTCACTTGAAAGAAAGTTACTGTTTGTTGTTTTTGCATTTAAGTTACCTGGCACTTGCTCACTAAGTCAGCACTAAAAAATGAAAAGCACTACACTCTCACAAACTCCCCTTGAATACCTTGTTCCCCATTGGCCCCTTTTATAAAGGATTTCCCTATACTATTCTTGCATGTCCAAAGGTCAGTTGTCAATCTCCTCTCCGGTCCAGCTGGTGAATCTGGGAATCTTGAGGCAATGTTAAAACTGCCTCATGTACACAGACAACCCTCTCCTCCTCCCAACAAATTCCAACACATGTGAGAGATGCAACCATATAGCCAAACTGGAGGCTAAGCTCTCTCAACTCAGTACTGGCGTAACCAGTCAGGAGGAGAAACAACAGCAAACCAAACACAAACACACAAAATCTGCCTAAGCAGCAGAGAAAACACATGCAACACATAGCTCACAAAGCCAGTGTAGGCACACTGGCGTCCCCTCACTAAGCTGAACAAGACAAGATGATTAATTTCAACAACTGGCTTGGATCAATACCTGTCAGCCTGGGACTTTTCGGATATTGGCAAGGCTCTTACTACCCCATAGTGCCAAAGACAAACCCACCTCCATAGGTATCACAAAAACTCTCCTTAGCATGGAAACCTGGTTCAGGGCTTACCTCATACCATGCTTTTCGGCCCCCAAATTGGACCCAGGATACAAGGAGGGAGTATCAATATTAAATCTAGTCAAAGAGGCCCCTCCAGGTTGGTGGCACAGCACGAGCATCAAGTGGCGTGCAGCAACAGTGGTCCTCTCTCCAAAGGAAAAGTACAGTTTTGTACCTACCATAAATGTAGAGGTCCGAACTGGATAGCATCTGCAGTCATAACAACTGGGTTGTCCTGTCGTCAGGCAGCCT
This sequence comes from Protopterus annectens, assembly GCF_019279795.1. NCBI lineage: Eukaryota > Metazoa > Chordata > Ceratodontiformes > Protopteridae > Protopterus > Protopterus annectens. Next base: position 1,777,253,658 of record NC_056735.1, read on the forward strand.
TCAGTCGGCAGTTCCAAAGTCCGGGTCCGGCTTCGGCTGATGTCGCACTTCTCCGACGTCATCTCTGTTGGTCTTCGGTATAAAGGCATCAGCCGGCGCCATTTTCCTCAGTGTTTCTTGCCCCAGATGCCAGTAGCCCTCTTGGAGGCTAAAATTTGGATAGATGCCAATGTTTCCAAAAGATAGAGGTAAACACAAAATAAGCATGTATGTACATATATACAAACAAATACACCATAAAGACTCCCCCACCAGCTAGCTATTAGGAGGTAAAATACCCTAGGAGTACCACAGAGGGGAAGGAGGGAGGTAATCCTGACTGCAGATGCTATCCAGTTCGGACATCTACATTTATGGTAGGTACAAAACTGTACTATGTCCTTCATGGATGCATCTGCAGTCATAACAACTGGGTAGAATACCATAGCCAACTAGGGGAGGAGGATAAAACTAGATTATGGTGTGTTTAGGATCCCTTGCAGTACAGCAGTGGCAAACCCTGCTCGGGATCTGGAATATAGAGGTAAGTTATAATGCTTGGCAAATGTATGCACGGAGGTCCAAGTAGCCGCCTCAATAATGTCTTTGGTTGCCAGAAGGCTGTGGTAGTGGCTGTTGCCCTTGTAGAATGAGGTCTTATGTTCTGTGGAATTGGTTTTCCATGGAAGGAGTAACAGAATCATTTCCTATCCATTTTGTCTGTTTGGAAATAGCTTTTCCTTCCCTTCCTGTTGCATAGGCTACAAAAGTTGGTCAGTCTTTCTGCTATTTTTGTTCTGTCCAAGTAGGTATGCATTCTTTCCGCTCTGTGTTGTGGGTTGGGAAAGAAGGTAGGTAGGTGGATTGCCTGGTTTAAAGACACACAGGATACCACCTTAGGCATAAATGTAGGATTAGTCATGGACACTCTATCTTGGAAGGGAAGGAAGGGTTGCACTGCCATTAAGGCCTGTAGCTCTGAAACCCTCCTTGCTGAAGTGATTGCCAGTAGGAAAGCAGTTTTCCATGACAGGTGTTGTGGGTTGCTGTTGCTGCTGGTTCAAAGTGCTAGTGTCAACTTTTCTAGCACAAAGTTTAAGTCCCAAGCTCAAAGGTGGTTCCTCTGGAGCAAAGAGGTGGATCAAAGCTGTATTCTGCTGAAATAGCTGATGTTATCTTGATGGAGGTAGGACAAGCCTGAAAGAAGTTCGCCAGATACTCTAGAATGTTAGGCTCCTCTTTCAGTACTCCAAATGACAAACCTTTTCCATTTTCCAGCATAGTTCCTTCTTGTTGAAGGTCTGCGTGCTTCAAGAATAATGTCTTTAACTCTTTGGGAAAGTTCTGGGTTAGCTGTTGCTATGTGATGTTCCATGCAGTCAGTTGCAGCGTTTTAGGTTTGGATGTATGATGCTGTAGTTGTTCTGAGTTAGCATCAAAGGCATCAGGGTATTGGCCACATATCGTTCTGAGACATGCTCCTCAGCAGTGGGTACCAGTGTTGTCTTGGCCAGTTTGGAGATATCAGGATTATCCTTCGGCGTTCTTCCTTGATTTTTAGTAATACTTTGTGTATCAAGGGAAGAGGTGGGAATGCATATGCTGCCAGGCCTTTCCAGCTGAAGGAGAGCGAATCCACTTTCCATGCCAGTGGGTGTAATGTCCTTGTGCAGAATTTTTGAGCTGGTGATTGAGAGGTGATGCAAATAGATCTATCTGAGGCATTCCCCATTTCTTTGAGATGGTCTTGAAAATGTCCGGTGCAGTTTCCATTCGTGGGCATCCGATGTGGTTCTGCTTAATATGTCTGCTAGAATATTTTCTTTTCCCGGTACAAAATTGCCTGTAACTGGATGTTGTAGCTGAGTGCCAGGTTCCACAGCTCCAAAGTCATTCTGCATAGGGGTATGAATGAGTGCCTCCCTGCTTGTTGATGTACCACATGACTGTGGTGTTGTCTGTCCTTATCATCAACTGGCCCTCTTTGAGAAATGGTCTGAACCTTTGGATTGCCAGTTTACTACCAGCATTTCTTTTAGGTTGATGTGCAGGTGAAGTTGATCCTGTGTCCACAATCCTTGCGCATTTGTCCAGCATGTGGGCCCCCATCCTCGGTCTGAAGCGTCTGTTGTGATGGTCTGGCTTGCTTGACATCTGCGAAAGGTAGGCCTGGGTTTGTCTGGCATGCCTGAGCCCACCATAGGAACTCCTGTTTTAAGCATGGAATTAGTGGGATTTCTGTTTCTAGGCTGTGACTGTGTTGGGACCATAAATTCTTTAGTTACCACTGTAGTTTTCTCATATGTAGTCTGGCAAGTGGGACCAGGATTATGCATGATGCCATGAAGCCCAAGGCCTGCAGTACTTTTCTTGCTGTTAACTTGTTCAGCTTTGTTAGTGCCAAGAAGTAAAGAGGGAGTTCTTTTGTTTTTCTGCAGTTAGGAATGCCATTTGTTTTACTGTGTCCAATTCCACGCCCAAGAATGTCCTTGTTTGGGATGGTATCAGCCTTGACTTTTGTAGATTGACTGTGTATCCCAGTGCTTGTAGCAAGTAAATGACCCTTTGTAAATCTGTTGTCAGCTTGCTTTTGTTGTCCCTTGTAGCAGGCAGTCGTCCAGGTATGGGTAAATTTGTATTCCTGTAGTCTGCAATGGGCAATTACTGATGCCAGGCATTTTGTGAATACTCTGGGCAGTAGATAAGCCAAAGGGCAATGCTGAGAATTGATAGTGCTCTGATCCTGCAAGAAATCTGAGGTATCTTCTGCAGATTGGTCGAATGGGGACGTGCAGGTATGCCTCCTTGAGATCTAGAGTTACCAGCCAACACTCCTTGCCCAGCATGGGAAGAAGTTGCTGTAGGGTCAGCATTTTGAATTTTGGGACAATGATGTATGTATTTAAGGCGGACAGGTCGAGAATTGGTCTCCAACTTTTTCCTTTCTTGGAACTAGGAATAGTCTTGAGTAGAACCCCTTTCCTTGCTCTGCAGTTGGCACTTTCCACAGCTCTCATGTTTGCTAACTGCATTATCTGTTGTAGAGCCTCTGTTTTTGATTTGGAGGTAGATTTGGCATTCCTCTTTTGATTGGTAAAGTGTGGAAGTGGAACCGTATCCTTGATCTATGGTTTGTAAAATCCACTTGTCTTTTGTTATATAGTGCCAGTTTTTTGAAAATAAGGTTAACTTTCCGCCTAGAGGAGCTGCTATTTGTTCCCTGGTAGGCGGTTAGGATTAAGTCACTGTGGTTGTGTTGATGTAGTGGCAGTGGTTGTGTCTGTGCCTCTGTTGTTACCTTGCCACTGTCGTCCTCTGTAGGCACCTCCTCTGGATTGGTTTCTGCCTCTGGAACGTCTGTTTCTGCCCCTTTGAGATCTTGTGGAGTCAGGAAAGGACCAATTTTTGGCAGGCCAGTTCCTGCTAAACCTTGGGGTTGAACCTGCAAGAAATCTTTAACCGTTTGAACGGATTTTGCCTTTTCTTCCATTTTCTTCATAACCTGCTGGGCAGGTGTACCAAACAAACTTGTCTTATCCATAGGAGCATCTAGTAACTTTGCTTTAACATGATCCGGTAAAGCTTGCTCATTTAGCCATGCATGCCTTCTTATCACTGTGCCAGTCATGGCTGATCTAAATGAAGCCTCCAGTGCATCATAGCCACATTTTAAGGAATGGTTACTAACCTGTTGTATGTTATTTACCATTTCTAATACATATTTCTTATCAAGAGATTCATCAGTGGTTAGCTTTTTAGTTAACTGATCAAGCATAAACTCTTGGTATTGTATCATGTGAAACTGACAGTTTAAAGCTCTAGCTGAGAGAGTAGCTGAAGTGTAGACCTTTTGCCCCATCTGTCTAATGACCTTGCTTCCCTTTCAGAAGGAATAGGGTTTTTAGCAATAGTCAAGTCTGCTGACTTGTGACACTGGGATATAGTTTGGGGTCTGCAAGAGGGGCCTTGTAAAGGTGGTGATGAGTGTCTGGCACCCTGTAAAATCTGTCTGGTTTGGCAGGGGCTGGAGGTAAGAATCTGGAGCCGGAGCAGACATCATTGAAAGCATCATCCACCACAGAGAGAACAGGAGGTATAGCTAAGGGCCTGTGTTGTGGAAGGTGCAGAAAAGTCCTAAGTCTTTTTCTGGAGTCTGAAAATCCTGTTGCTGCCATTGGAACTGCTCTCGCATGGCATGTAAGGTTTCCCCAAAGGAAAATTCTTCTGGTGGGGAAGCAGCTGGAATGGATTCTTCAGCATCAGAGTCTTCAAAATTAGAGAAAGGAGCCTCTGGCTGGTCAGTTATGTCTGATTCATCGGCTGAATCATCAGATGACACTGGCTCAGGGGGCTCTGCCCTAGGTCTCTTCTCTGGGGGCTGAGAGGCCCTGTCTGGAGTGAGATTGAGATCCTCTAATTAATGAAATTAAATCTTCTGCCAGAGTAAGCATTTGAGAACTAGAGGAGGGCCTGGTTGAGGGGTTTAACAGGCACTGTTTTAGTAGTCTTGGCTGCTTTAGCCCTGGCGAAGGCCTTAATGGACATGGCTGCTGGAGGCCTAGCAGCACCACGTGCTGGGGTAGAGACATCCAAGGGAATGGTGTCTGATAAGTCAGTGGCAACCACCGTAGTGGGTATAATTTCTGAGGCCGATTCAAGAATGGTAGCAGGGTCTCAGTTGTAGAGATAGATTCAGCTGTACTTTGATCAGTTTTCGGTTTCGCCGAAACCGAGACACTCGCGATTTGCTTAACCATGGTTTCAGCGAAACCGCGGACCGCAGTGTCGGTCTTTATCTTTGCGTTTTGGCAGATTGGGTAGTCGGAGGATCCGGCGGCATAATGTACGCAAAATCAGAACCGAAAAACTGTTCAGCAAACTCCGACCGACGCCTAAGCGTTAAATCGGTTGAAGAAGCACAGGCGAACAGGCTGCTACGTCGTGGGCTGGGCCTAAACAAGGCAGACAATATGAGTGGAAATCTTTATGAGGTATTTGTTTCCCACAGGTTAAACAATTATTAACTTTTTCTGACATCGGCTGAGGCAAGAAAGAGTCCCCAGCGGGTACTTAGCTTTAGAAGTCTTGATAGTATTCGTAGAAGTAATCTCTGGATCCGACCGACCGGCACTTGCGAACAGCTTCTGCTTCGGGCGCCACGCGGCAAGAAAGACTGAGGAAAATGGCGTCGGCTGATGCCTTTATACCCGAAGACCAACAGAGATGATGTCGGGAGAAGTGCGACATCAGCCGAAGCCGGACCCGGACTTTGGAATCCGGCCGACTGAAGGGCTGCCTGACGACAGGACAACCCAGTTGTTATGACTGCAGATGCATCCATGAAGGACATCCACACTCACTACAATTCCAGTCTCACATAAACCTACCACAACAGCAAACCAAACACAAACACACAAAAACATACTCTGAGGCTCTAAATAAAAATCTGCCTAAGCAGCAGAGACCTCCAAAGCAGACACCCAAGCAACCGCTATCCCAAAACAAAACACATGCAACACATAGCTCACAAAGCCAGTGTGCCGAACAGTCACAGCCCTTAAGGCTAAACAACACACCTGATACACCTGTAATAGGTGACTCTATCGTCAGGCACACTGACGTCCCGCTCACCAAGCTGAACAAGGAGAAGGTCACGGTGAGCTGCCTGTCGAGCGCTAGGATCCGCCACATAACACAAGCACTCAGGTCACTCCAAGGCAAGTACAAATATGACTCAGTCATTGTCCATGCTGGTGTGAATGACCTGAGACGTACCTCCCTGGACTACATGAAGAGAGACATAGAGGAGTTCTCTGAGCATGTAGCCCACGCCGGTATGACCCTGACCTTGAGTACCATCTTACCCTCACCAAGAATTATGCCACAATATGAAGACAAGATGATTAATTTCAACAACTGGCTTAAGTATTGGTGTCATTCAAAGGGGATCCAATACCTGTCAGCCTGGGACGACATGCTCGACAAGCCACGATGCTTCGCTAGGGACGGCTTGCACCCGTCACCCCTGGGCTTTCGGATATTGGCAAAGGCTCTTGCTACCCCCATAGTGCCTTTTTAGGCAAGGCTCAAAAGACAAACCCACCTCCATAGGTATCACAAGGGATAAGAAACTAAGAGTAATGCTACTCAATGCCAGAAGTCTAAACCTCAAGATGCACGCACTCAAAACTCTCCTTAGCATGGAGAACATCGATATCTGTGCAGTAACAGAAACCTGGTTCAGGGCTCCCGAGAGCACCCCAGCACTACCAGGTTATACCTCATACCATGCTTTTCGGCCCCAAAATTTGGACCGAACCACAAAAGGAGGGGGAGTATCAATATTCGTCAAAGATACCCACACCTCCAGGTTGGTGGCACAGCACGAAGCATCAGAGACTATCCATGTGCAATTAACAGTGGGCAAAACTGCCTTCCAGTTTATAGTTTGCCACAGACCACCCTCCCAAATCCAGGAACCCCTCTCGGCCTTCCTGAGAACACTGGAAAATATGAAGGTCTCTCCAAACACCATTATATTGGGTGACTTCAACTACCCAAACATAGACTGGGAGTATTACTCTAGCTCCAACACCCTAGCCCAAAGGTTCCTAGAATTTATAAACTCAAATGCTATGGAACAACTTGTTACCACTCCAAAGGGGAAAACATACTGGACCTGATCATCACCAACATGGGGACTCTATGCTCCAGACCAGAAGTGTATCCCTCACTGGTAAGATCAGACCATAAACTAATCTCACTGGATATTCACATCCCGACCCCACCCCCTGCCCAGAAAACCACAGTGAAAAACTTCTCTAAAGCAAATTTCGCACTCCTCAAAACCGAGGTGGAATCCTTCAAACTCCCGGGCCTGTGGAAAATACGGCCCAGACCGCAGAATCCTTTATAAACGCATTCTATGAACACCTTCAGGAATGCATGGATCATGCAATCCCAAACAAAACCAAGACCCAATCCTCCAAAGGCAGGCGTCCTGTCTGGTGGACCCCAGCCATAAACAAACTATACAATAGAAGGAGGAAGCTACTACATGATAGAGCAAAATCCCAAAAAGGGAAGGCATCTCTGATCAGTATTAGCAAAAAACTACAGCCACTCATAAAATCGTCTAAGGCCAGCTTCAAGAGAAAAATTGCACAGGACACTAAGGATAATCACAAGGCTTTCTTTAGTTATGTTAGGAACCTGGGTGGGAATTCCCAGATATGCTCAGAATTAGTCCAAAATGACAAAAATACACGAACCCACAGACATTGCCAACATCCTAGCTGACAGGTACAGCGCAAACTCCCCCTCCCCACCAAAGGGCAAATATCTATCCCAGCAGAGTGCTGCCCTGACATCTCAGATGCTCAGGTAAGAGCCGCCCTCTCCAAAGCAAAAAACACAGCATCAATTCGACCAGACGGTGTCCCGGGCTCCGTCCTACATGAACTCCAAGAAGAGCTAAACCCAAACATAAAACTACTGTTCAATCTCAGCCTTACTACAGGATATGTACCCAAAGAGTGGCGTACAGCAACAGTGGTCCCTCTCCACAAAGGTGGTGCCTCAACGGATCCTGAAACTATCGCCCCATAAGCTTGACTAGCTTGGTCTGCAAAGCTATGGAAAGGATCATCATGGACCTCATAAATAAAGATATTGGGGACCTACAGACACTGGATCCTACCCAGTTCGGCTTTGTTAAGGGCAGATCCTGCCTCTTAAACTTGGTCGATTTCTTTGAAACAGTCACCAAGGCCATTGACAAGGGGAAGGTGGTCCACACAGCCTACCTGGACCTCGCAAAAGCCTTTGATACAATACCCCACTCGGGCATTACAGATAAGCTCACCAGCTTAAATATAAACCCCTATGTCACTAGATGGGTTGCAAACTGGCTCAAGGACAGAACCCACATGGTTAGAATTGTTGGAGCCACGTCAGACTCCAAACCAGTTACAAAGTGGCATCCCACAAGGCTCAGTCCTGGGACCACTCTTGTTCGGTATATATTTCTCGGAGGTACAGGCCAACACGGAAGGACTGTGGCTGACCAAGTTCGCAGATGACTGCAAACTGGGCGCCATAATCGACTCTCCAGCCGACACAAGCATCCTCCAAAAGGGCCTCATAGAAACAGACAACTGGTGCCAGAGCCATGGTCTCAAGCTAAACGCCAAAAAGTGTATAGTCATCCCCTTTGGCAAAAACAAAGTGCCCACAAATTACCACATAGGTGGTAATCCATTAAGTACAAGTAATTAGGGACTTGGGGACACAAGCTGATAGCAATCTCTCATTTGACAACCACGTGGCCAAAGTGGTCAGAAAAATATTTTATATAGCCCACCTAATCATGAAGGGATTTACATCTAGATCAGGGGAGGTCATCGTGCCTCTTTACTTATCCCTCATCAGGCCCATAATTGAGTACAATGCCCCTTTTGGTATGTACCTTACCAGACACCTGCAGCAACTGGAAAGACCCCAAAAGTACCTCACCAAGAGGATCAAAGGGCTGAAACCGACGCCATATGCTGCCCGGTTAAAGAAACTCCAGCTCTAATCAGTGGCATACTGCCTGCTCAGAGGCGATCTGTGCCTGATGTATAAAGCCATGTCCAACCCGGAATTAATGGACATGCTGCACCTCAGAAAATCCAAATCCCATCGAGCTACTCGAGACTTGAACCTCAGCACTGAAATAAATAGGACATGCTGGAGGGGCAGATTCATAACCCAGAGGCTCCCTTCACTCTGGAATAAAATCCCAGTCCAGGTTAGGCAGAGTCCCTCATTGACTCTCTTCAAGAGGAATCTTGATGAGTGGATGGGAGATCGTAGGTTTACCCCGGGTATCACTTCTGTCTCACTGTTAGACAGAGGCACAGTATACTAACCTTGAAAAAGGGCATAGCAAAATTAATTTAAAATGGGTGGCGAAAGCCAAACACACTCTGGCTAGGCTTATAAATGCCCTAGGGCAGATAGCCTAGTATGAACCTCTGAACCTATATGATCGGGCAGATTTTGTTCTTTTAACCAAGCATGCCTCCTAATGACAGAACCTGTAACTGCAGCCTTGCAGGAGGCCTCTAGAGAATCAAAACCACATTGCAAAGTATGCTTTCAAACTTGTTCAGCTGCATGCAATAAATCTTGCATTTCTTTGTTTTCTGCACATTCTGAATTTGTCAACATTTTCTGTTTAAGCTGTGACATAAGATATTGCTGATATTTAAGCATATGAAACTGACAATTTAAAGCTCTTACAGCCAAGGTAGCAGAAGTATAAATCTTTTTCCCCCATCTGTCCAGGGCCCTTGAATCCCTATCAGAGGGGATAGGGTTTTTTGCAGCGGAAGCCTTGACCCCCTTGGGACCCTGAGAAATGGTTTCTGGGTCAGCAGCAGGGTTTTTGTAAAGATATTTATGTGAATCAGGAACGCTGTAGTACCTGTCTGGCTTAACAGGAGCTGGTGGTAAAGAGTCAGGAGACAGACCGGACTCTGAAAATACATCTATAATGTCTAAAACAGGAGGAATAGCAATGGGCCTGTGCTGAGGTAATAAAAGGAAGTCTCTGAGCCTTTTCTTGGATTCTGAGTAATCTTGGTTCTCCCAGTGGAACTGCTCCCTCATAGTATGCAGGGTCTCCCCAAAAGAATAATCCTCGGGAGGAGAGGCTGAAGGGATAGATTCTTCAGCATCAGAATCCTCATAGGGAGGAAGGGAATATTCCTGTTCAGAAGAGGAATCAGAGGAAATGGAAATCTGATCTGAAGATTCATATTCTATCTCTTGCCTAGGCCTCTTATCAGGAGGGGGATGGGAACCCTTGATCAAAGTAATTAGGTCTTTGGCCATTTTAAGCATCTGTTTTTAGGCATAGAGGCCTGTCCAGGAGAATGCTGCACTTGTTTCTTTGTCTTTAGAGCTGCTTTAGTCTTTGCCTTTGAAGCTGAAGTTGGTTTTACATATAACTGTGTAGGTCTGAAAACACCTCAGAAGCCAATGCCTGCTCAGCGGCTCCAGACCCATCTGAGGGAATAGTTTTCCAAGTGTCCAATACCTTGAGTTTCCAGTGGCCTAGTCGGATCCACGTGGGAGTCGGAAGTGGCCTGTGGCTCTGAGGTAGCGGGCATCAAGGGCTGCAAAAACGCCCCACTGAGAACCGGCGACAGGCCTAACAGAAGCCTCGTAATCGGTTTTGGACCTCGGATGCCTGCCATTTTCTTTTTCGTTGCGCTTTTCATAAACTCCAGTAGTCGGCTGCTCTGACAGCATTATATAATTGAATCTTCTGCCAAAGTAATGAAATGCAAAATCGTACCAACGCTTAATAGTGCGTTGGATAAATCTAGCACAAAACCGACAACTAGCAATGTTGTGGTCAGGGCCTAGGCAAGAAATACAGTAAGAATAAAAATCCTTATGAGGTATTTGCTTCCCACAAGAAATACAATTATTAACTTTTTCTGACATCGGTCTGGAGGAAGAAAAAAGTTTCCCCAACGGGGTACTTAGCTTTAATGAAGACTTCGGATCTGAAATTCGAATTTGAAAATCTGAACTGCTTTTGCTTCGGGCACCGTGTGGCAAGAAAGACTACTGCGGGTAGCCTGCCAGCAGGATAACCCAATTGTAATGACTGCAACAGTAAAACACGATGAACATCATCCATTTCCATTTGTCTGCATAAGACTTTCTGGTGCTAGGGTGTCTGGCCTCTCGGATAACATCCAGAACCTGTTTACTGAGGATGGCAGATTGGTCAGATGTCAGGATATAAAGCCAAGCTGCCAAACTGAGTGTCTACAATTGGGGGTGCATGAATTCCCCTTCCCTCCGGGTTAGGAGGTTTGGAATCTGAGGAAGATTCCATGCAGGCAGCGGGGACAGGCTGCATAGCAAGGGGTACCAGTGTTGTCTGGGCCAGTCTGGAGCTATGAGAATGGTCCTTGTTATTTTAAGCAGTACCCTGGCAATGCGAGATAGGGGAGGAAAGGCATAAACCGAGAGGTTTACCCAGGGGAAGGACAAGTCTTCCACTTTCCTTGCCATGCAGTGATGCTCCCTGGTGCAGAATTTGCTGAGCTGATGGTTGGTGTTGGAGGCAAAAAGGTCATCCTCCAGGGTCCCCCATTTCCGAGTTATTAGGAAGAATGTGTTTCTGTTGAGCTGCCACTTGTGGGGGGTCCAAAAGCATTCTGCTTAATTGGTCTGCCAGGGAGTTGAGAGAGCCTGGCAGATATTGTGCTAACAGGTGTAGTTGCATGGAAGAGCATGTGAACCAAAGGGTCATGGCCAGCCTGCACAGCAGGTAGGAGCGAGTCCCTCCCTGCTTGTTGATGTATCACATCACAGTGGTGTTGTCCGTTTTGATCAAGAGAACCCCTGGAGAGAGAAGGTGTTTGAAAGCTATCAAGGCCTGCTGCACAGCCATCATCTCTTTTTGACTGATGTGCAGGGGGAGTTGCTGGGGGTTCCATGGCCCTGTATGCACCTGCCGTCCAGGTTTGCATGCCAGTCATAGTCTAATGCGTCTGTGGTGAGGGTCTGGGCAGCGGGGTGTGGGGAGAAGGGCAGTCCCTTGTTGTGGGAGCAGGCTGCTGTTCACCAAAGAAATTCCTTCCTCAGGCAAAGAATAAAAGGTAAAAGAGTTTCCAGATCTTGAGTGTGTTGACACCAAAGGCTCTTTAGGCACCACAGAAGTTTCCTCATATGTAGTCTGGCATATGGAATGAGGAGTATGCAGGATGCCATGAACCCCAGTACTTGCAAGATATTCCTTGCAGAAAGCTGGGGCCTGGTGGCCAGTTGAGAGAAATAAGCGGATAGGAAAATTTGTTTCTCTGGTGTGAGGCATGCCATCTAAGATGCTGTGTCCAGACTTGCTCCCAGGAAGATTATCCTTTTGGCGAGTACCTGTTTGGATTTCTTTTTGCTGATTGCGTACCCTAGGGAGGTTAGTAGGTCCTTTACAAAGGCCAGGTCTTTAAGCAGCTTTTCCTGGCTGTCTGCCTGAATAAGGCAGTTGTCTAAGTAGGGGTAAATTTTAATATTTCTTTGTCTGCAAAAGGCAATGGCCGGAGCCAGGCATTTTGTGAAAACTCTGGGAGCAGTAGATAAGCCAAAGGGAAGTGCAGTGAACTGAAAGTGTTGAGATCCTGCCCTGAAGCAGAGATATTTTCTGCAAGACTCCCTGATGGGAATGTGGAGGTAGGCCTCTTTTAGGTCCAGGGTGACTAGCCAAGTATCCTTGGAGAGCATGGGTAGCAACTGCTGGAGGGTGAGCATTTTGAATTTTGGGATCACCAGGAATGTGTATAGAATGGATAGATCGAGGATGGAGCCACAGGTGCCCTCTTTTCTGGGCACCAGAAAAAGTCTGGAGGAGAAGCCTTGGCCTATCTGCTCTGCAAGAACGTGCTCTACTGCCCCCAGGGAGAGCAGGGAATGGATTTGCTTTTGAGCCTCTGCCCACTAATTTGGTGGTAGATCTGGGAACCCTTTTGGGGTTGGAAGGGTGTGGAAGGAGAATTTGTACCGCTGAGAAACAATGTTCAGAACCCATTGGTCCTTGGTAATGGTGGCCCAGGTGCTTGAGTGAAAGAGTTTTCCTCCTAGGGTTATGTGAAGGTGGGCAGAGGCGAGGTCGGGAGGGGGTGAGTTATTGTGAGTTCTTACCATCAGGGGGTGGCTTAGAACTCCCTGGTTTTGAAGTGGAGGAAGTCCACTGCTTAGATCTCTGCAACCTCTGGGACTGCTGTCTGGGAGGTCTGTTTCCACGTGACCTAGGCTAGCCCTGTTTACTAGGAGTAGGAAAGGACCAGTGTTTGGAGGGAAAATGCTTGCTGAACCTAGGGGGCTGTACCTCTAAGAAATCCAACAGTCTGCATGGACTTTGCTTTTTCTTCCATCTTTAAGACCTCTTCTGCTTTAGTACCAAATAAGTTATCTTTGTGCAAAGGTGCATCCAACAATTTTGCTTTGACATGATCTGGCAGGGGTTGTTTCCTAAGCCATGCATGTCTTCTAATGACAGATCTAGTGACTGCTGCTCTGCAAGAAGCTTCTAGGGTGTCAAAACCACAGTGCAAAGCGTGTCTAGTTACTTGACCAGCAGAATGCATTAACTCCTGTAAATTTTTAGATTCTGCCCATGCAGGAAAGGAGGAAATTTTTTGTTTAAGGAGTTCTAAGGTATGTTACTGATATTTAAGCATATGGAAGTGAGAATTTAGTGCCATGACAGCAAGAGTAGCTGAGATGTATACTTTTTTACCCCATCTGTCCAGTGCTCGGAAATCCCTGCCTGAGGGGGTGGGATTCTTAGCTGAGTTTGCTTTAATCCCTTTTGGCCCTTGGGTAATGACCTCCGGGTCCGCTGTTGGATTTTTAAAAAGATATTTGTGAGAGTCAGGGACTCTGTAGTACCTGTCTGGTTTTCTGAGAGAAGGAGGGAAGGCGTCTGGAGTCAAGCTGGGTTCAAGGAAGACATCATCCACCACATTTAGGACTGGGGGAATGGCTAAAGGCCTGTGTTGTGGAAGGTCCAGGAACTCTGTCAGTCTCTTTTTAGACTGTGGGTAGTCTTGAGTCACCCATTTGAAATGCTCCCTTAAAGTATGCAGTGTTTCCCCAAAGGAAAAATCCTCTGGGGGAGAGGCTGAAGGAACGGCTTCCACTGCATCAGAATCCTCATATGTGGAGAGGGGTTGCATGCCTTCATAGACAGATGCATCGGATCCATCTGACTTTTGTTCAGACAAAACTACTGGAGATGGATCTCTTTTCCTTTTTGAGGGAGTGGCTTGGCTTCCCCTAATCAGCATGATAAGGTCTTCTGCCATTTTAAACATTTGAGACTGAGACAAGGGAGCAGGCACCTGAGAATGGGTGGTCAGTTTCTTAGGGGTGGTTCAACCCCCTGGGCCTAAGGAACTCAGTTTTCGAAAGAACGGTAGCCGTGAAAGGAGGCGTCGGTTTGTGTCGGGATTCGGTGGTGCGAAGGACTTCCTCGGAAGCCAGTGCCTGCACTGCGGTTCCAGAAGGTAAAGACGACCGCAGGATCCTTAGAAGAAGAAGAGTTCTGCAGCATACCGGACTCTGAAAGGGTCTTGGTAGCAGCCTGCGTATTAACTGAAGCGAGCATCAGGGGCTGCAAAAGTGCCTCACTGAGTTCCAGAGGACCGATGAGCAGCTTAACGGAAGCATCATCGGCAGTTTTGGACCTGTGCTGTCTGTCTCTGTCTTTATCCTTACATGCTTTCAGAATATCTGCTGTCGGATGGCTTACCGAAGCCATATCGGAATTTGAGGAATATAAACGGAAGTACCTGGCTACAATAAGGGCCCAACGACGAATAGTTCTGGCGTTAAACATAGCACAGAAGCGACAAAAAGGGATATCGTAGTCTGGGCCTAGGCAAGTGACACTGTAAGAGTGGAAGTCCTGGTGTGGTATTTGCTTTCCACAGGCGAGACAATTAACTTGTTCTGACATCGATTAGTGCAAGAAAAAAGAATCCCCAACGGGGTACTTAGGTTTAGAAAACTTCAACTTCAATTCGGAAAAGAAACTCAGGTAGCGGCCAACCAGCACTCGTGCCAACTGCTTCTGCTTCGGGCTCCACAGCAAGAAAGACTGATGTAATGGCGTCGTCTGCCTTCCTTTATACCACTGACAACCTGAAGTCAGTCCTCAAGCGACAGCAACCGACGCAGAAAATACCAGTCTCTGGTATTCAGGCCAGCCGATGGCTACCCTGGCTGGGACAGCCCAAATGTGATGACTGCAACAGTGAAACACAAAGTACATCACTGGCTTACTTTTGAGTTAGTAAGAACTTGTATAGAGACAATGGCGATGAATGAATACTTGTCAAAGTTAAGACAGCAATGGCTGTCCTGGTTTGGCCAAGACAAAACAGAGAACGGGAAAGGTCTCCATCCTGTTTCACTTTTAGAAATACTTTATTTCTATTTCTTAACTGGGTACATAGGCTGGTCTACATACCCTTTTCAGGTTTGACCTAGGCTCACAGATCAGTAAGAGAGTAAATAAATGAGGAAAATACAGTAGTTACATTACATATACAAACAACTGCAATGGGTAAAAACAAATGACCACCACACTTTTACAAAAGATGCATCTCATTACAACAGAGGTAAAATAAGGGTAGACATAAATCAAAGGAAAAAGAATATCTGAGTTCAAATGGACAGATGTATATCTATGCTCTATACAAGACCTTAACTGCTGTATGAATTAGTTTTTAGGGGCGATGTTAATCATTTTCTCTGAAGCAGTTGCATTTATTCTGACTGACCTAGTGAGTATGAAGTGGATTTTCTGAATTTTTTCAATGTGGTTAGTGATCTGATTTCACTGGGTAAACAGCTCCCAGTTGTAGGCCCTAGGCACGAGAAGGCCTTTTCATCTATTGTGGTTTTGAATCTAAGCCAAATGAACATGATGCCATTATCTTCGGAAAGCCTTATGGGATAAGGCTATTCCCGATGAGCAGCTTGGTTCTCAGCAGTGGGCAATATCCAAGACTTATGACTAAAGAAAGGCAGCTTAAAAAGAAGGAATGACAGCCTATCATTAGCTGGTAGCCAGCTGAATCCATTGATGAGGTTACAGTGGTGGATACAGTAACTTGCTATTAATGTAAATCTGAACAATTTACTTTCATTAGCTTGGAGCTGTTACATGTTCTAAGCAGGATGTAAAGTTAGTAAAAGTAAGTAGTCCAAGTTTGGCGAAATAGGATGTCTTATCTACTAGAAACAGGAGGTGGGAGATTTTAAAGCAAATATTAACTTGACAAAGGATTTCATTTGTGATGTTATCTACGTGAGGTTACAAGGGAAAGTAAGAAAGGGGTCCAGTGTAGTGCCCAAGTACTTACATTTAGAAATACTGGAACTGTTGTTACCTTGTGTGTCCTTCAGCAACAGTGTGACTGAGTTAATACTTTCTGAAGCAATGTGAATAGCATCACATTTGTTGGACTTTTTTCTGATTAATCATAAGTGTATTAATTACTGACCATTGCCCAGTCTACAAAAATTAGACTGCAGTTGTTTTTGTAGTTCAGTTACTCAGTTGGTGGTGTCTAGCAGTAGAATGTCATCTGCAAATATGGTAAGTTCTAGTGTATGAAGGTCTATTGTTAAGTCACTGATAAAGACACAAGATAAGTGGGCTAAGTACAGAACCTTGGGGCACCCCTAACTTAAGGCTGCCTTTGCTTCGGGACTGATTGCTTTGATAAACTCGAAAGATCCTGTCTGTAAGGTAGTTCTTAAACCACTTTTTTATAGGTGTTGTCTCCAAAGGTTGTGCAGTTTGTTTACTAAGAGTTCATTGTTAACAGTTTCAAAGGCATAGGTCATATCAACAAAAATACCTGCTACTCCTGATTTATACTGCAGTACACGTTACTTTCTGTTGAAAGCAAAGCTGTGGTACTGCTAAAGCCAGGTTGGCAATCAGATAACAGGCCATAGCTGTTGGTGTATTTAAATACTTGCCTACAAGAAGTTTCTCAAAGATTTTGACAACAGGATACAATTGGAAAAGGGTCTATAGTCTTTGTAGTCTACTGGAGAGGCACTTTTAGAGAGGGAATATGACAATAGTGTTTTCAAGGCCTGGAGTACTGCTCCTGAAGTAAAGGAGAAGTTAAAGACACAGAAGAGGGGGTTGGCAATACATTCTGCTGATTTTCTAAGGAAGGTGAGGTGAAGGGTACTGAATTTAGATAAGGAGTAGTTTAGGTTTTATAGCAGATTTTTAATTTCTTTTCTGAGATTTTAGTGAAGTAAAAGGTTGCTGCATATCCTGCTAGTGAGTAGTACTGACGGTAGCTGTTGCTGCACACTAACTTGTGTGTTAAGGCTTGGAAAGTGAAATGTATCTGATATTTATGCAATTGAGGAGGGGAAAGCTTTATAATCTTTGGCAAAAGTTAAGTTGGTATTACTGGAGCATGCAGGTGCTACAGAAGAATCAGTGATTCTTACTGTAAGGGTTTAATTTCTCTCCAGAATAACTTGGCTTGAGAACAGAGCATACCTGTAGAAGTATTAAGTAGTGACATTTGGCAGAATTGTTTGCTATTGTGGTAGCCTTCCTTTGGGTTAAATACCATTCATGTAATTGTTTAATGAATGGGTCTTGCTTCCAGGCATATTCTCTCTTCTTCATCCTTTCTGGATCACAAGAAATGAAAGTAAGGCATATAGAATGGTTGTTAATGTGTAACAATGAAAATGTGTCCAGCTTCTATACAGACTCATGAAGAAAAAAGGCAGTAAAAGGCTTCTGCAGGGGTTGCTGTGGAGAAGTCAAAGAACATGGTTGTTTAGGAAGCAGCTCATACCCAGGTACAAGTTCTGAACATGAATATGCAACAGGATGGTGAAGTAATGGCTCTGAGTGTGTGAGAATCTGTTAAGTGAACATAGTGGCATGTGGGGATGTTTGAGTGGCAGGTAGAAGCTTTAGGGGTACAAACAACTTATTAATATCATTATTTAACCCAGTGAGAGATGGGAAACAGGACAGACCAGAGAAGATAAGTGGGTACAAGGGGAGTAGTACACATGCGGCTACAGTATATGTATATCATAAAAGGCTGAACATCAAAAGTGATATATGGGCCAGTCTGTAAGAGGAAAACAAAATAAAATTAACTATCTTTTAATGATGTTGTAAACTACTTTAACACAACATTTCTGGAAATTCTAAACAGTCTGGCACCTCCTCTAGTAAAAAAAAATCAGATCAAACTACGCCCACTGGCTACCCAAGCCCACAAAAGAATTAATGCTAACTAAGGAGAAAGCTTGGAAACAATAGCTAAAAAATAGAAACTCCCCCAGACCTGTTGAAATTTATTTATTTATTTTATTTATTTTACATTTGTTGACAGGGCTAGTCCAGCTGGATACATGTCCATTTTCAGTGGAGGCCCGGGAGAAAAGCTCCATTGGTTAAAACAAGATTAGAGAATACAAATACATAACAAATAAAAGCATTATGCATGCAAGATATGAATATTTTAGTAAAACTAATACACATGTAGGAGTAAAAAATCCATAACAAGATCATTAATTCTCTTGAAAAGTTTTTTTTTTTTTTTTATAATTATTATATATGAGATTAGTTATATCTACAAAGATATGATGTCAAATGAAGTCAGTCAGGATACTGTAGTAGAGAAGGAAGTATTGAGGTAGAGAAAAGGAAGAAGGAAGGTTAGTCAGGGATGGTACAGGAGCAAAGCCAGTGTTTACTGAGAGAAATTTCAAGTTGTTTTTTTAAAGAGTGGAAGTGTTGGCAAAGAGGAGATATTTGATGGAAGGTTGTTCCATATTTTGCCAACTGAGTTGGAAAAAAGGCTATAACCTGCAGAATTAATGGGTTTGGTGGTATTAACTAGTAATTTGTCTGAAGAACAAAGTTGTTTTAGGTTGTTGTAGGGAGTCAAGAGATTTCTGAGTATAGGTGTTTTAGATGGTTGATTTAGAATTTTGTGAGCTATTAAGAACTGTTGATAGCTGAGTTTGGAAGTTCAAGCCAGCCTAGTTCCTTTAAGTTTAGACAGTGATGAGTTCTAAACTGGGATCCTGTAGCAAATCGAGCAATATTATGGTAAGATGTAGCTAGTTTCTTAAGGTTACATTTAGAGAGGTTAGTGAAAATAGGGGAAGCATATAGAAGGGTAGAGATAAGGTGAGATTGTGCTAAGGTGGTCCGGGCTTCAGGTGTAAGGAAGGGTTTGATTCTGTACAGGGATCCAATCTTTTTATTAACTACTTTTATTGTGTTGTTGATGTGACAATCATAGTTAAGATTATTGTCAATAGTAACACCTAGCAATTTTGTTGAAGAATCAGGGTGAATTTGAGTATTATCAGAAGAAGTAATGGTGAAGTTTAGAGAAGTAGATTTACGGGTAGGTGAAAATAGTAACAATTTAGTTTTCTTAGGGTTAAGGAGTAGACAGCGGTCAGAGAACCACTGTTCAACAGTGGAAAAGGCTTTTTGAGTAAGAGATTGAAGTTCAGTTTGAGAGGAAGCAGTGCAAATTATAGTGGAATCATCTGCATATTGTATGCAGGTACTGTTAGGGATAGCTGATTGGAGGTCATTAATAAATATAGAAAATAGAAGTGGGCCTAGGATAGACCCTTGAGGAACTCCTAATGAGTTAGGAAGGAGAGAAGATAGTGAACTTTTCTAGAGTACTGCCTGATGACGGTTTTCTAGATAAGAAGTAAACCAAGTTAAGGAGGAGGGATCTAGTGCAAGAGATTTTAGTATGTGCAGAAAGAGTTTATGATTGACCATGTCAAAGGCTTTTGATAGGTCTAACAATAGAGAAGAAGTAAGTTTATTATTGTTGCGGTTATAGTTGATGGTGTTGGTAAAGGAGAGTAATACTGTGGGGAAGGTCTAAATCCATGTTGAGTATTAGCAAGTAGTTTATTATGGAGGAGGTGGTTGAGTAATTGTTTATGGATACATTTTTCCATAATTTTGGCTAAGGGAGATAGGAGTGCGATGGGACGAAAGTTAGAGAAGTCAGTAGACTTGCCTCCTTTGTGTAAGGGAATGATGTAGGATATCTTCCAGATAGAAGGGAAAATACCTTCCTTTATAGATCTATGTATTAGAATAGAAACTGGGTAAGCAGTTGCTTTAGCTCCTATTTGTAGGAATTCTGCAGGAAGCTTGTCTGCAGATGGGGAGGTAGGTTTACGTTTTTGGATTAGAGATTGAATATAGGAGGTAGATACAGGTTGTAGGTGAAGGGGAGGAAAAGTGTTTTTTAAAGTAGGTGAGAGTAGTTTAGAAATGTCAGGAGATAGGTGGCTTGCTAGAGTTTGTATGGTATTGGTGAAGAAAGAATTGAAGTCATTGGCTATTTGTGTGGGGTTGTCAGGGTCAGAATCTTGAGGGTTGGGAGTAACTGCGTGGCCTTGGGTTAGAAGATTATTTATACTGCTCCAAAATTTTTTAGGTTCCTTCTTGGTGGTTTTCTGTAATTGCAAGTAATAGTTCTTTTTATCTGTCAGAATGGCTTTTTTTGTGCTGTTTCTTAGCTCCCTAAAGTTTTGGTGGTCAGTTTGGTTTTTAGTAGATCACCATTTATCCCAGGATTTATTTCTAAGAATGATCTTTTGCTTAGTATTCGTGGTTAGCCAAGGCGCTGTTTTAGTTCTAATGGTACGACTTGGGGCGTGCTGGTCTAGGATAGATAGGCATGATGAATTGAAGTATTCCACTGCTTCATTCAGTGGGAGATGTTTTAGTGGGGCCCAATTACATTGTGAAAGTTCAGCTTGAAACTGAGCAGGGTTAAAATGTTTTTTGGTACGTAGAGTTTTGAAAGTGGTAGGTAAGGTTAGGTTAGTTTTGTATCTAATGATATAGGTTAGACAGTGATCACTAAGGTCATCAGGAAGGGTGCCTGCTTGGTAGGTTTGAAGGGGTGTATTAGTAAGAATCCAGTCTAAGGTGGTTTGCATATTGTTTGTTTTATTGGTTCTGGTTGGACTATTAATGAGTTGTTTAAAGCCATAAAGGTTAATATGGGACGTGGGGTTAGTACTGTTACAGGAGTGCCAATCTATGTTAAAGTCTCCTAAGACTAGTGTTTCTTGAGGAAGTTTGGTAGAGAGTTGGTTAAGGATATGTTCAAGAGTGTTGATATTTCCAGGAGGGAGATATGCACAAATGAGGTTTATGGATTTAGTTGTATTAACTAGAAGTTTAGAACTGATTACTTCAACATTATTGTCTTGGGTAAGAGACAGGTCTAAAGTAATAATTTGGAGTTTAGTTTTATACAGAATTGCTACCCTTCCTCCCTTTTTGGCAGTGTGATTGAGTCTAATAATGTTATACCCAGGTGGGGTAATTTCAATGTCTTTAATTGAAGGCCTCAGCCAAGTTTCAGTTAGGCATAAAATATCAAATTGATGGGTTTCTAGTAGGGCATGGAGTTGACTAATTTTATTGCAAATACTACGTACATTGAGATGGGCAATGGAGAGTGAATAGGAGGGTTTAGACAATAAGAGAGACAAACGTTTGGTTTGTAGTTGTTTTGTATAGTTTTTATTATGTTGTGGGCCTGGATTAGGGTGGATATCTCCATCTAGTAGCAAGTGGAGGAGTGTGAAATGTCTCTGTTGGGGAAGTATAGTGATAGTCAAATATTTTCTTGTATTTAAGTTTCTTTAACTTGAAGTGTACTAGTCTATGGTATTTTACTAGTAGGTATGCGGGTTGTGAGGTTGGGTATAAGAAGACAGGAGATAAAGATGGTATAGGTGTAGAGGTGTATTTTGAGGGAAGTGAAAGAGAAGAATTCAGAGGGTGTTCATAGGAGGTTAGGATATAAGTGACTACAAGAGAAGATAAAAGTAAAAGGGAGATCAATATTTTGAGTTGTGGATGGGTGGTTGATATAGCCATCTTGGTTTGAATGGAGGTTTGCAGAGAAATTGAGATGAGATTTTAAGGTATGGTGTAAGGTAGCAATACAATGGGAAGGTAGGGAAGAAGGTGGGTCAGTACTTTTAGTGGGTGAAGTGTTAAGATAGGGGAGGAGGTAGCTTTGATAATTTAGTAGGTGTTGTTTTAATAAAGAGGGTTGGTTAGTTTGAGATGTTAGGAATCTGATTGGAGTGAACTGGAAAGGGTTGTGTCAAAAATAGGTATAAATGTAGGACCACTGGGGGCACGTGGGAATTGGGGGCAGGGAGGGGAGCGGAGTGAGCCCACAGGGCGAACGGAGCGGGTAGAGACAAGAGAGTGAACTGCTATGGAAGACAATCAGTGGAGTGAGAGAATTAAGTAAGAGATGTAGAAAGTAAGGAAGTAGTAGAGGTAAGTTAACAGGCTAGAATAAGGAAGATCTACCTGACATAGAGGTAGAGTGTAGAAGGTAAGTTGAAGGAAAAGGGTGGGAGGTGTATAAGAAGAATGTCTGTGAAGAGAGGAATTGAAAAAAAAGAAACAGGCTAGTGGGGTCTGATAGAGAAAAACCTTAAATGGGGTCAGATACAGACAAGGAGTGGTACAGCACCACCTAGTGGGCAGTAGGAGACTATGATAGCAAAGTTCTTGTACAAGGGTAGCAGGCTATGAGAGAGAGGGAGTTAGATTACTTTGAAAAGCAGAGAGTATTGGCTGTTTACGAGCATTCAATAAAAAGATTCAGGACAGGAACGTTGAAGGGGTGGTAGGCTGCTGTCTATCCTATTGGGGAACTTGCCTAGCATAACAGGGGTTATTAGAACTGAAATTAGTGATACAATGGTCTAATATCTAGAACACCGCATACTTTATCTGTCTTAATAAAACAACCCGAGCCTTTCAGGGAGCAGGAGGGTAGTTTCCTTATTCAGGTTACTGTTCTTATCTTTCCTGGAAGGTGAGTTTCAGGTATTAGTTACTGGAATGTACTTGTGCCCAAGCTGGTAATAATGGAAAATAAATTTAGAAAGGAAGAATGTTAAAGACTTAGAAGCATAGGAAGATTGATTTAAAGAATATCAGCAAAAATGTTAAGTAAACAGTTAAAAATACATTACTTCTTTTGCATCATGAATTCAAAAAAACACATTGCTTATTTGTAATCATCAACGATAACATATAGAAACAAAGGGAAGGCTGTGATCCTGAAAGCTCTACTAAACAGCACCACAACAGCTTTGAATTCAAAAACATTCAACAAATTAGAAGGATATGTAGAGTTTGGATATGGCTACATTAACTCATCTTAATAAGGTAGCATGTCTTCTCAGGCCGATAACAGTTGGGACCTATTTCTACACGCTGTAACTAGAGTGCATTGTGTAGAAAAGGTGTTACTAGACCATGAAGCTGCCGACAAGCCTAGTACTAGCGGTGTATATAAGGTACTGAATTTAATAGTAATATGTAAGTAGTCGCTGGGGTGAAGTTTTTGCTTCCCTAGTAGTTGTCATTTATCAGAATCAGTGCTAACTTAAAGACAATAAACTGCTAGTGTGGGCAAGTGTAACTTTTAGTAGATAGGGTCGCTTTAGTGGCAGAATGAAAAAATAGGCTGTAATCCGTGTAACCATCCAGCACTAATAAGCGCTGAGAACACGGCTCGGCTTATGCAGGTAAAAACAGGGCTCGCAAAGTAAAGTTGCCTACGGGACAAGTGAAAGTGAAACAAAAAGAAATCTAGTTAGCCGCCTTCTACCTCTGTCGAAGGCAAAGTGTACTGGACAAATAGGCAGAAGCAGGCCTCGGTCAGTGGAGTCGCTACAGGGCTAGAAAACAAGAAACTGTACAGGCAGGATAAAAGGTAAAAAAAAAGAAAACCACCTACAACCAATTCCTAAAGCAATGGAATCTGCTTTGCTAGGTAGATTAGCGTTTAGCAAAAGAAAATCGCTTCCGCTTCAAATTAGATTAGATAGGAGAGAAATTAAGGGAAGCTGACTACAGCAGCTCCAGTAGGAGCAACACAAGCTATAATGCCGTTAGTAAGGCTGATCGGTTAAACAGGTTGAGATCTAGGGGAGTTGTGGGTCACTAGACAGAGTTGTAGGGCTCCAAAAAGGAGTCAATATTCATTACCCGACATTTGGAACCGTTTTCCTTTGGTCGACACTATGTAAGTACAAGACAGTAGAGTGAGAGCATTAAACAAATTACAATATTAAACTCTGCAAGGAAGTTTAGGTATGAGCTGCTTCCTAAACAACCATGTTCTTTGACTTCTCCACAGAAACCCCTGCAGAAGCCTTTTACTGCCTTTTTTCTTCATGAGTCTGTATAGAAGCTGGACACATTTTCATTGTTACACATTAACAACCATTCAAGCAGCTTCGCAACCAGGTAAAAAAGCAAGTAACTAAAGATGAAAGATAAAGATAAAAAAGATTACTACCTAAAACTTCAGACCAATCATAACAAGCACAAAAATTATGGATTTCCATTACATCACTACCAAGACCCGGCACTAAAAACAATCCTTGTCCATATCCTGATAAAACTCCTTCAGAAATGGTCTTTAACTTGCACTTTATTAATAGTATCTCAAATATCACTGCCAACTTTACCAAACCCCACTGCGACCCAATCTCAGCTACTTAAATTCCAACAAACCACTAAGACTTTGCACTCCCACATCATCCTTCAATTCCTGGCTGTAACAACCAGTTCCACATCCATCTTTACAAGGACTTCTACTGAAACTCACGCCTTGCTCTAATGTTGCTGATTACCATCCCACAGAATTCCTAAAAATAGCAGCCGATACCATTGCCTACCCTAGCAGTATACTCGTCAATAGATCATTAGATCAATAGGCAGGGGAGGGCACATTACTGTCATACTAAGGGATGGGAATGAGTGGTCTGTGGTGGTGGGGAATGGGAGAAACAAAAGATAGGAAGTGAAGGTATATGTAGGTAGATGGTGCCATCGTGCCAAATAGTATCAGAGAGAGATGGCACCAGGTGAAAACTATGACACCCTTATTGGAAAGAGGGATAGAGAGGGACAAATATGCTCATTTGGAAGTGGAGAAAGACAAGATTAGGTCAATGTCTGTATACTGACAGTGACAACATAGGTGCTAGATAACACCCATGACAGAGAGGAGAGAAGAGGAGAGATAAATTGTGAGGAGAAATGAATCAAAGGATAAATCACCATTAAAAACCCTACAAACAAAAAGATGTAGATTGTTCTGGATCAAACAAGGTGACCTAAGGGAGGAAGAGTTGGGGGAATGAAGTGGAGGAGAAAAGTCTGACATGGACCTTGAAAGTACAGTTTTGTACCTACCATAAATGTAGATGTTCGAGTGTATACACTGCTGCAGTCATTACACTTGGGTTATCCTGCCGTAGTCGGCCTGAGTTCCAAAGTCTTGGTCTGGCGTCGGTTGCTGTCGCCTCCTCAATGACGTCAGTGCGACAGGGGTATATAAGATGCAGCAGACCCCATTTTCTTCAGTTTTTCTTGTCCCAGATGTCAGGTGCCCCCAAATAGGTCGGCAATTCAAATTGCTAATAAAACATACACAAGAAAAGCAAACAACATCTTTCAGCTACCAGCAAATACTCCCCATAGGTAGTAACGGGTAGAAGACATAGGTACATACCAGTAAAGTAAGAGGGGAAGGAGGGAGGGTAACCTGGACTGCAGCAATGTATACACTCAAACATCTACATTTATGGTAGGTACAAAACTGTACTATGTTCATCGTGTTACACTGCTGCAGTCATTACACTTGGGTAGAATCCCAAAGCTGAGGTAGGGTGGCTGGTTCTATAAAGCATTAGGTGTGGCTATAAGACCCTGCAGCACTGCAGTGGCGAAGCCAGCTCTGGATTTAGAGTATAGAGGCAGATGGTAATGCTTGGTGAAGGTATGTACAGAACTCCAAGTTGCTGCTTCCAAAATATCCTTGGTAGGTACTCCTCTGCGGTAGGCAGTTGAAGTGGCTGTTGCCCTAGTGGAGTGAGATCTAATGCTGCTAGGTACAGGTTTCCCATGGTGTGTATAGCAGAAATGTATACAATGTCCTATCCATTTTGAAATAGCCTGCTTTGAAATGGCTTTTCCCTGTGCTCCGGCAACATATGCTACCAATAATTGCTCAGATTTCCTGAAAGCTTCGGTTTTGTCCAAGTAGAAGTGTAACTGCCTGTGAATGTCCAAGGAATGCAGTAGTCTTTCCACTTTATTCTGTGGTTTTGGATAAAAAGTTGTCAAATGAATAGTTTAATTTAGAGCCACACTGGATATCACCTTTGGCATAAACGTAGGGTTAGTTCTTAAAGACACCCTGTCCTGGTGGAAAATGAGGAAAGGTTCCACTGCCATTAGTGTCTGTAATTCTGAAACTCTTCATGCGGATGTTATTGCCAGGAGCAGAGCAGTTTTCCAAGAGATGTATTTTAATTCTGCTGTGTTAGCTGGCTCAAAAGGAGGTTAACTTTTCCAAAACAAAGTTGAGGTCCCAAGTTGGAGTAGGTGCTCTACGGGGTGGTCTTATGTTTTTAGCCCCTCTGAGGTACTGTCTTAGCAAAGGATTAGAGAAAATTGGTGGATCCGTGTTGTAATGAGTAGAGATGGCAGAGGCGTGGATCTTGATGGATGAGAAGGAGAGGCCTTTGTCCAGCATCTCAGTTAAATATTGTAGTACCTGAGGAATGTTTGGGACATGAGGGTCAAGGCTGTGAGCTTGGTTCCAGGAACAGAAACTCTTCCATTTATCCGAATAGGCTTTCCTGGCCTCCAGAATGACATCCATAACAGCTTTGGAGAGCGGCATTGCTTGCTTGACTAAGGAATCTTCCATGCAGCTAGGTTTAAGGTCTTTAGCTGGCTGTGTAGTATCTGATTGTTGTGCTGAGTCAGAAGATGTGTGTTTTGAGGCAAAATCCAGGGTGGTCCTCGTGCTAAGTTCTTTAAGATTGGGTACCAGTGGTGGCGTGGCCAGTCTGGTGCAATCAGGATCATCTTTGGCTCTTCTTGCCTGGCTTTTATGAGTACCTTTGGCAGGAAAGGTAGTGGTGGCAAAGCGTATACTTATAGGTCTTTCCAGCTGAATGAGGGGGCATCCACTTTCCATGCATGTGGATGGTAACTCCTTGTGCAGAATTTCTGTAGCTGGCAGTTCATTGGGGATGCAAACAGATCTATGTCCGGGCTCCACCATTTCTGTGTTAACATTCTGAATATTTGTGGATTCAATTCCCATTCGTGGGGATCCATGATGTCCCTGCTTAAGTCTGCCAGTGTGTTTTTCTCTCCTGGCAGGAATTGTGCTTGCAGATGAACCTGATGGTTCCACAAGGTCATGGCTTGCCTGTAGAGGGGGTAGAAGTGAGTGCCCCCTTGCTTATGTACCCCATAACTGTAGTGTTGTCTGTCTTTAGTAGTAGTTGTCCTGGATGCAGCAGGTCCTTGAAAGCTATAAGGGCATTTTATACAGCTAGCATCTCGTTTTGATTGATGTGAAGATGCCTTTGTTCTGCGGGCCACTTGCCTGAATACAGTTGCCTGCCATGTGTGCTCCCCAGGCATAATCCGATGCATCTGTTGTCAGTGTTTGCCTGGCTGAGGGTTGAGTAAAAAGCTGTCCCTTGTTGAGGTGACAAGCTTGAGCCCACCATTAAAACTCCTGTTGAAGGCAAGGAATTAGTGGTATAACTGTTCCCAAACTTTGACAGTGTTGAGACCATACATTCTTTAGGTACAATTGTAGTTTCCTCATATGCAGTCTGGCATATGGAATTAGTAGTATGCAAGATGCCATGTAACCCAAGGCCTGCAGAATTTTTCTTGCAGGGAGTTGGGTCTTTGTTGCCATCAATTGAAAGTATTGAGTCAGTTGTCCTTGCTTGTCTGGCGTGAGATAAGCCATCTGGGCCGTTGTGTTCAAGCTGGCACCCAGGAATATTATCTCTTGTGAGGGCACTAGTTTTGATTTCTTTTCGTTTTCTGTGTACCCCAGGCAACTTAACTTTTTTACAAACGCCAGATGCTTTAGAAGAATGTCCTTGCTCTCTGCTTGAATTAGACAGTCGTCCAGGTACGGATAAATTTGAATTCCTTTCTGTCTGCAAAATGCAATTACTGGTGCCAGGCACTTTGTGAAGACCCTGGGCGCAGTAGATAAGCCAAAGGGCAGTGCAGAGAATTGATAGTGCATTGAACCAGCTATGAATCTGAGGTATCTTCTGCAGTTTTGTCTGATAGGGACATGCAGGTTTGCCTCCTTGAGGTCCAATGTCATGAGCCAAGCTTTCTTGCCCAGCATGGGAAGAAGCTGCTGTAGTGTCAACATTTTGAATTTCGGAACATCCAGGTAAGTGTTTAGAGAAGAAAGATCCAGAATGTGCCTCCAGGCTTTGTCCTTTCTAGGAACCAGAGAGAGTCTTGAGTAAAATCCTTGTCCTTGCTCCTGTGGTGGTACCTTTTGAATAGCTCTCATATCCATGAGTGCTGCAATTTGTTTTTGAGCCGCTGCCCATTTATTTGGTGGCAGATTTGGCATTCCTTTTAACCTTGGCAGAGTGTGAAAGTGGAACCTGTAACCTTGAGATACAATGTTGAGAACCCATTTGTCTTTGGTGATCACATGCCAATTGTGATAGAAAAAGTGCCAGTTTTCCTCCCAAGGGGGCTGCCAAGAGAATGTTGTTTGGCAGCTGTAGTGGGAAGTCACTGGGGCTGCTTTTTATATGGTTGGGGCCAGTCTTCCCCTTCTTTCTGGCCTGATGCAACCCATTGTCGAGGCCTGTAAGGACCTTGTGGTTGACCTCTACCTTTTGGACGTCTGTATCTGCCCCTTTGGGGTCTGTCTGTAACTGGAAAGGACCAATTCTTAGTTGGCCAATTTCTGCTAAATCTAGGAGGCTGAACCTGTAAGAAATCCTTTACCGTTTGCACAGATTTTGCCTTATCCTTCATTTTCTTTAATACCTCTTCTGCCTTAACTCCAAATAACACATCCTGCTGCAAAGGTGCATCCAATAATTTTGCTTTAACATGATCTGGTAACGTATGTTCTTTTAACCAAGCATGTCTTCTAATGATAGAGCCTGTAACTGCTGCTCTACAGGAGGCCTCTAAAGAATCAAAACCACATTGCAAAGTATGTTTTCCCACCTGTTCAGCTGCATGCAATAAATCCTGCATTTCTTAAAAAGTAGGAGGATCTGAATTTGGAGGCATTTTTTGTTTCAACTGAGACAGTAAAAACTGCTGATATTTTAGCATGTGAAACTGGCAATTTAAGGCTCTCATTGCTAAAGTTGCAGACGTATATACTTTCTTTCCCCATCTGTCTAATGCTCTGGAATCTCTGTCAGAGGAACTGGATTCTTGGCTGATGAGGCCTTAACCCCTTTGGGTCCCTGAGAAATAGTTTCAGGGTCAGCAACAGGGCTTTTGTACAGAAATTTGTGCGAGTCAGGGACTCTGTAGTATCTGTCAGGTTTAACTGGGGCTGGAGGTAAGGAATCAGGATTTAAGCTGGATTCAGTAAACACATCATCCACAATATTTAACACTGGCGGAATAGCAAGGGGTCTGTGTTGAGGTAATAAAAGGAAGAATCTGAGCCTTTTCTTGGATTCTGAGTAATCCTGGCCTTCCCAATGGAAATGCTCCCTCATGGTATGCAAGGTTTCCCCAAAGGAGAAGTCCTCCGGCGGAGAGGCTGAGGAAATTGACTCCTCAGCATCAGAATCCTCATAAAGGGGTAAAGAATATCCTAGGTCTGATAATGAATCTGAAGAGATGGACACCTGGTCGGATGAGTCATAGTCTGCATCCTGTCTAGGCCTTTTATCAGGAGGGGGATGGGACCCCCTGATCAGAGTGATTAGGTCTTCGGCCAGTTTGAGCATTTGTTTCTTAGGCATGGAGGCCTGAGCTGGAGAATGCTGTACTTGTTTCTTTGAATTTAAAGCTGGTTTAGACTTAGAGGGTTTAATGCTTAACTGAGTAGGTCCGAAAACACCCTCTGAAGCTGCGGGCAGCTCAGCTACTCCTGGTCACTCTGAAGGATTAGTTTCAGTAGGTTGAATAACTTGTGCGCCCAAAGGCCCAGCCATCTCCACGTAGGAGTCAGAGGCGGCCTGTGGTTCTACAGAAGCGGTCGTCAGGGGCTGCGAAGGCACCTTGCTGAAAACCAGAGAACCGGCGACTGGCCTAGAAGAGGCTCTATCATCAGTTTTGGGCCTCGGATGCCTATCCTTGTCTTTGCGCTTTTTATGTATTCCGGTTGTCGGAAGTTCCGATGGCATGGTATAATTTAATTTTCTACCAAAATAATGTCGGGCAAAATCAAACCGACGTTTAATAGTGCGCTTGTTAAACCTAGCACAAAACCGACAACCAGTGACGTCATGGTCTGGGCCTAGGCATGGGATACAATAAGAATGGAAATCCTTATGAGGTATTTGCTTCCCACAAGAAATACAGTTATTAACTTTTACTGACATCGATCTGAGGCAAGAAAAAGTTTCCCCAACGGGGTACTTAGCTTTGTAGAAGACTTCGGTTCTGGATTCGGAATGAAAATCTCAGGAGACGGCCGACCGGCACTTGCGAACTGCTTTTGCTTCAGGCACTGCGTGGCAAGAAAGACTGAAGAAAATGGAGTCAGCTGCATCTTATATATCCCTGTCACACTGACGTCAGGGAGGAGGCGACAGCAACCGATGCCCGACCAAGACTTTGGAACTCAGGTCGACTGGGGAACCGCCTGATGGCAGGATAACACAAGTGTAATGACTGCAGCAGTGTAACACGATGAACATCGGAGGAGGAGAAGAAAGTCCGAAACATCCAGACCTTGGTATATGGCAAGGTCACTATTAATGGCCAGCTGCCTTAAAGAAAGGCACACCATCCTCAGGCCCTTCAAGAACAGTGAAGCAAAGTGCAGGACCTTTTGTAAATGGGGAGAAGATGGCAGAGACTGGGAATCCCCAAAGGACAAAGCCTTCCCCATTATATGGAAAGCAGGTCCAACCCCCATAAAGGGGTGGGAGCCCTGAACCAAAAAGGACTGCTTCGGAACTGGGGTCACACCCTGCACTGAGGAGACCGCCCCCATATCTGGGGGCGGTCACACCCTGCACTGAGGAGACCGCCCCCATATCTGGAGCCTGGGTCTGAACTACAAGGGCTGACGCTCCGAAAGGCATGGATAACTCAGACAGAACCAAAAGGTACCACGCATCTCGGAACCAACCAGTGAGTCCTGACCCCGTGAGTCCTCTGGTGCCAAAGATTTGGAAATACTCAAGGCGATTGTTGGAACCAAAGATGGATATGCTATTGAAATCGACTCAGTCAGAGCCAGAATTGTCAGAACTGAGGACTCCAAGGGCTCTGGTAGAGTTGGAGGAAGAGTGTATGTAGGTGACATAGAATGTACAGTCTTGATGCCGGATTGTCTCGGAACTGATGGTAGTCCTCTTGCCATAAGGAGCTGATCCACTAACCTCATGATGTCCTGTTCAGATAGGCTCTTAGTAGACCTCACCGATAAGGTGAAAGGAGATCTAGATCAGTTGACTTCCACAAAAGGAGAGTCTCTGAAGGGGTCCACAGATGGTGAATAAGTGGTCCATGGAGGTGACGGTAGTTTTGTTGTCTTCGGAACAGAGGGCTATGTTGGAGCCAATAGAGAGATATCCATCCGCTCCGAATGTAGCTTAGTCCATTGCGTCAAGTCTCCCACAGCCGAAGAACTTTTCGGTTTCAAGGAAATTTTTGGTATCTTTTTAGTCGGTGCTGAGGAGCTTGGAACGGAGAATGCTCTCTTCTTTGAGCTGTGGAGAGAAGTTCCCGCTCCCCCAGTTTTCTCCTTAGAACCAGAAATGGTCTCATCAAAAGAAGATTTCAAAAGGCCTTTCAAGACCAACTTGTTCCTTTTCTCCATTAAAGTGCGAGATGAAAAGCCGTGACAAATCGCACAATTCTCCTGCAAATGAATTTTTCATAAGCAATAAACACATAAGGTGTGCCCATCAGAATAGGGCATTTCACCCTTACATTTCTTGCATCTCCTAAAACCTGAAGTGCCCTTAGGTTTAGAAGGTGACTGTTTTTGATCTACCATTATCCAAGTTCAGAGGATTTTAGAAAATATATTTTTTTTTAATAGAAGGAAGAAGGGAAAAAGAAAATTACCAACGATGGTAATCAGAATACCTTAAAAGGTATAGCAGAAAGAATTACCAACAATGATAAGAGAAAGCTATACCATACAGTAATAGTGTTATAAGGCTGCAGAAAATATACAAAGGAAGAGGAGCAGGTATAAAGTATTAACGACAAGGTACAAGAAAAATTGTTTGAAGAAAAAAATGTTATTACTTACAATAATCGCCAAGGCTCAAGAGATAAGGAAAAGCACATCTGGGTCTGCGAAGAGGCAAACGAGATCTGGGGTAATCCCTGTGAGGAGTATTATGAGAACAGCCTGACTCGAGAGGTCATAGGTTCATAGGAGGGCACTAGGTTATTGGCCCTAGGGCCTATATAAGCCTAGCCAAAAATGTACCCTGGCTTTTGCCACCCAAGAAAATTATTTTCCTGTGCCCCTGTCGAGCAGAGCCACAGAAGTGATCCCCGGGGTGAATTTCCCATCTCCCATCCAATCATCAAGATTTTTCTTGAAGAGTGCTAATGAGGAGCTCTGTTTGACATAGATAGGTAGTCTGTTCCAGAGTATGGGAAGTCTCTGCGACAGGAATCTATCCCTCCAGCATGTTCTATTTATTGTGGTGATAAGGTTTAGGTCTCTAGAGCGTGTAGCTCGGAGGGATTGTGATTTCTTTAAGTGGAGCATGTCCAACAGCTCTGGGTTTGATATAGCTTTGTATGTTAGGCAGAGATCGCCTCTGAGTAGGCAATATGCGACAGAGTAAAGCTGGAGTTTTTTGAGACGGTCTGCGTAGGGCATCTGTTTGAGGCCAGTAATCCTCTTTATGAGGTATTTCTGTGGCCTTTCCAGTTGTTGTAGATGTCTTGTGAGGTACATACCAAAAAGAGCGTTGTACTCTCTAATGGGTCTAATGAGTGATGAGTAGAGGGAAACAATGACCTCTTTTTTTCTGGATGAGAAACCTTTTGTGATGAGGTGAGCCACGTAAAAGTATTTCCTGACCACTGTGGCAATGTGATTATCAAAGGAGAGACTACTGTCCACCTGTGTCCCAAGGTCTCATCACATTTTCGGCATTAAGTAGACTACCAGCTATGTGGTAGTTCATGGGTACAGAGTTTTTACCAAAGGAGATGACAATACACATTTTGGCAATGTGCTTCAGGCCATGGCTTTGACACCAGGCATCTATCTCAGTGAGGCCCTTTTGTAGTATGTCCACATCGTTAGGAGTTTCGATTATGGCTCCTAGTTTGTAGTCATCTGCAAATTTTGTTAGCCAAAGACCTTCTGTGTTTGGTATCTACTTCTCTGAAGTACAGGCTAACAGGACAGGACCCAGGACTGAACCCTGTGGTACTCCACTTGTCACTGGTCTGAAGTCGGATCTGGAGTCTGCTACTTAGACAGTGTGGGTTCTGTCCGTGAGCCAGTTGGCAACCAATCTTGTGACATAGGGATTTATACCTAGTTACTGAGCTTATCTATAATTCCAGAATGGGGGATGGTGTTGAAAACCTTGGCGAGATCTAGATAAGCTGTGTGAACCACTTTACCCTCATATATGGCTTTGGTGACTGCTTCAAAGAAGTCAATCAGGTTTAGGAGACATGCACTGCCTTTTACAAATCCGAACTGGGTAGGGTCCAGAGTTTGGAGATTACCAATGTCTTTGTTTATGAGTTCCATGATGATATGTTCCATGGCCTTGCAGACCAGGCTCGTCAGGCTAACGGGGCGGTAGTTCCTGGGGTCCATCGTGGCTCCCCCTTTGTGGATTGGGATAACCGTCGCGGTGCCCCACTCAGTGGGCACAAAGCCTGAGGTGAGGCTAGGACTGAACATGGTACTTAGGTAGGGTGCCAGTTCATTCTGTAGTTCGTGTAGAACGCAGCCTGGGATATTGTCAGATCCCATGGATGCTGTGTTCTTGGCTTTGGAGAGTGTTTTTTTTTACCTGTGCAGCCGTGATTACAGGAACTTTGCATTCTTCCGGTATAGAGATGAGCCCTCTAGGGGGTGAGGGGGGGGGGGTAAAGTTAGCACTGAACCTATATGCCAGGATGTTGGTAATATCAGTTGGTTCTGTATATTTAATGCCATTGTGCTGTAACTCAGAGCAGATCTGAGTGTTGCCATTGAGATTCTTGACATAGCTATAGAATGCTTTGTGGAGTCAGTGGCAATTTTGTTTTCGTAACTAGCTTTGGAGGATTTTATGAGGGATTTCAGCTTCTTACTGAGGTTGACCAGGGCGTTCCTCCAGTCATGGGATTTTACTCTATTTTGCAACAGTTTCTTTCTTCTGTTGTAGAGTTTGTTTATGGCAGAGGACCACCAGATCGGCTTCCTTTTTTTGGAGGATAGCATCTTGGTTCTATTAGGGATAGCATGATCCAAGCACTCGTGTAAGTGCTTATAAAGTGCATTTGTGTACGATTCAGCAGTAGTAACTCTATTGTCCATCTGCATGGGTGTCATGAAGTTTGCCACTTCTGAGTTAAGAAGTGTGAAGTTGGCTTTGGAAAAGTTTTTTACGGTGGTTTCCCTAATTGGGGGTGAGGGCGGGATGTGGATGTCTAGGGTGATTAGCTTATGGTCGGATCTGACCAACGAGGAATTGACCTCTGGTGTGGAACACCGGTTGCCTATGTTGGTAATGACCAGGTCTAGGATATTACTGCCTCATGGTGGGGGTGTGAATAAGTTGATACATGGCATTGGAATTTATGAATTCCAGAAAACGTTGCGCAAAAGAGTTGGTGTACGAGTAGTTTTCCCAGTTAATGGTGGGGTAGTTGAAATCGCCCATTATTGGGGTGTTAGGTTGTACCATAATACTTTCCAGTGTATCAAGAAATGAGGAGTGGGAATCCTGGGGCATGGTGGGGGGTCTGTAGCAAGTGACAATTTGGATTGCGGTCTTGCCCAGAGTTAGTTGCACTTGGATAATCTCGGATGCATTATGCTGTTCAACTAGCGTGGAGGTGTGGATATCCTTAATGAATATGGACATGCCTCCACCTTTAGTGCTTTAGTCTGGGTTAGGTGGCCGAAAGGTGTGGTATGAATTATAGCCTGGTAATGCAGGGGTGCTCTCGGAAGCTTTGAACCAGGTCTCTGTCACTGCACAGATGTTGATGTTCTCCATTTTAAGAAGTGCCTCGAATGAGTGCATTTTGAGGTTTAGACTTCTAGCATTGAGTAGCATTACCCTCAGGTTTTGCTTGCTTGTACCTGTTACGGTGGTGAATTTGTCATTTGAACCTTGCCGAAAAAAGGCACTATAGGGGTGGCAAGAGCCTTAGCCAGTATCTGGAATCCCAAGGGCGACAGGTGCAAACCATCTCTGGCAAAGCATCGTGGTCTGTCGATCATGTCGTCCCAGGCAGACAAATACTGGATCCCCTTAGAATGACACCAGAAGCTTAGCCAATTGTTGAAGTCAATCATTTTGTCCTTGTAATGTGGCATCATTCTGGGTGATGGCAGGATGCTACTCAGGACCAGGGTCATACCTGCTTGGGCTACAAGATCAGAGAGCTCCTACATGTCTCTTTTCATGTAGTCCAGGGAGGTACGTCTCAGGTCATTCACACCAACATGGACAATGACAAGTGTCATATTTGTACTTGTTGTGGAGTGACCCGAGTGCATGCATTATCTGGCAGATCCTGGCACCTGACAGGCAGCTGACAGTAACTTTCTCCTTGTTTAGTCTGGTGAGTGGAACATCAGTGTGCCTGACTATAGAGTCACCTATGACTAGAGTGTTGGGTACGTTGTTATGACTTATGGGCTGTGGTTGAGTGGCACACTGAGTCTGTGGGCTATGTGTCATTTGGGTTGTGTTGGGGGATGGAGTTTGCTTGTGTTTCTGCTTTGGAGGTCCCTGATGCTTGGGCAGGTTTTTATTGAGAGCCTCCGTGAATGTAGGTGTGTGTTTTGTGTTTCTATGTGTGTGTTTTGGTGGTGTAGGTTTTGAGGGACTATGTGATGAGTGTGGTGTGGTGCAAGTGTTTACCTTCTCCTCTTGACTGTCTAGTCCATTCTTGGGTGAAGAGATCTTTGCTTCCAGTTTGGCAATATAAGTGCATCTCTCACAAGTTGTAGTGTTGGGTGGTAGGAGGAGAGGGTTGTCTGTGTACATGAGGCAATTGCTGCATTGCCCCAAGATGCCCAGATTCATCAGGTAGACAGGAGAAATCACTGGGAGCTGACCCTTAGACATGCCTGGATAGGTGCTTATTTATTAAGTACTAAAAACTGTTTTCCTCTAGGCAAGTGCGGAAAGTTGAGTGCTGTAGTAATTTGCAACTTATTTAGTGCTTACAATGAGTTCGGAACAAGTGCTGAGTTCAAAGAAACAGATTTGAGTGCTGAAACTAGAAAACCGGCTAGTTCTAAGAAACAAAATTAAGCTAGAAGGCTTCCCTCCAAAACAGAAAGGCTTGGGGGCTCAGAAGCCTACAAACAGTCTAGACCACTTACAGGAAAGGCAGGAAGCTCTCTTTGTACACAGTAGCAGTCCCTGAAATCAGAATATGATCTCACTGCACTCAGTTGAGTGAGCAAATGAGATGGGCCCAGAAGGAGTATCCAAACACAAACTTACAAGAGGGGCGAGCGTGAGCTGGAAAATAACGGCCGAGTCGGTTCCAAGGGTTCGGAACCAAACCCACTGTCAAGGATTAGGTGAAGATTAACATCATCAGATCTATATATTCTTCTAGTAGTGGAATTATTATGCACATCAGTTAGCACTTTTACTAGTTACCTGTAGTACGAAGATGGTCAGCACAAGTGAGTGGGAAGTTTTATCTCTTTGGGCTGTTGGGATATTCACTGTTATTTATTAATGGGGTAAAGTATTGCAAATGAATATGCATTTTTGCAAAGTATTATGCTTGCAGAAAATGTAAAACATGTAAATGAGAGTTAACCCAGTCTACATGTGGTGTACTATGCTACAAATGTAATGTTACCTGTATATGGTGGCAATGAGAAAAAGATTTAGGATATAAAAGATTATGATTGCATAATATTGGAGTCGTAAGGCCAGGAGTAAAGGCTGTAGATTCAGAAGTAAGGAGAGAGAAAGGGAGAGAGACAGAAATAGGTACGCAAGTTGGTGGGAGGTGGCAGAAGGGCCAAACACTAACCATGCATATTGTGGTTGATGACTAGCAGGGACTTTCATCTATCGTGTGTGTGGTGGGGAATACTGGTGTATCCTTGTAGTATACCAAAAGAGTCTGGAGGTCCACCTTCTAAAGGGCAGAGAATAGGTAAAGGGGATGATGGATGGAAGGCAGGGTGCTGGGATGTAGAAAGTGCGAACAACCTAATAAAAGACAAAATGTACACAGAGCAGAATTAAAAGGGAAAGACTGGCTACAGTATTCCTTTATGAACTAACATTACCAAAAACAGAATGCTGGAGAAGATATAAAGAAAGGACTACTAATGGGTGGGAATGGACTGTATTTCAGAAGCAGGAAAATGAAACAGAGAATACTAATGCAACATGGAGGAGGTTGGGAGGAAACTGTAGCAGGATAAGTGGTAGGTGGTTGAAGCACTTTTGAAGACTGTGTGTGTTAGTGGGATCTCATGTTGGCAGAAACAGAGATGAAGTAGAGTAAATAAGCTGAGAGGAGGCAACTGAAAGGATGAGACCAAGAAGACACATACTCATACGGGCAGAGGATTTCAATGTTGTGCTAGATCACAGTTTAGACAGCTTATATGGGAAGGCAGAGTTTAATGTGAAATGCTTCAAATTCCCACCAAACCCAGTTAACTCCACTGAATATGCAGACATGTACACCACCACACTATACCAGCAGGTAAACAGCTGCATAGATGCAGCTGTACCCTACAGGAACAAGTGCAGGGTAAATCCACAAGGTGGAACCATAATATCAACAAGCTTAACAATAAAAGGAAAGCATTTGGCTAAAAGAAACAGTAATTCCCAGAATTATTAAAAATACACAAAGTTGTTAAGAATCCACTGAACAACACTTTATTTGATTTAGCGCTTTCGTCAGGCGCTAAATCAAATAAAGTGTTGTTCAGTGGATTCTTAACGACTTTGTGTATTTTTTAATAGTTTTGGAGTGTGGATTAGTAATTCCCAGAATGTTACAGCCCTTTTTCACTGACATAAACAAACAACTCGGGAGCTTAATAAAATCCACCAAAACCAAGTGTGAGGATAAAAGTTACCCAATCACAAGACATTTCTTTTAGATATGTTTGTAACCTGAAAAGCACAAAGCAACAACGCACTGTGTTGATTGTGAACAATGTTATCCACACTGAGGCTGAAGATGTATCGAATCTACTAGCTTATAAATTTAGCACTAACTTTACCCCCTGCCTGTCCCTCAAGACATATCTGAAAGCAACCTGCCTCCAGCTATCACACAAGTCCTAAAAGTGCTTTCAGAAACTAAAAATACTGCATTGATGGGTCTTGACAATACCCGTGGATGCATCTGACATAGCATGAAGCACGATTTAGCCACACCCCTAACAACACTGTTCAATCTCAGCATTCATACAGGTTTTGCACTAGATGAATGAAGAACAACTACAGTTATTCCCTGCATAAGGGAGGGCCTTCCACAAACCCATTAGTTTGACCAGCCTCGTTTGCAAAGCCATGGAAAAACTTATTATGGAACTAATCAATCAGAAAGTACAGTTTTGTACCTACCATAAATGTAGATGTCCGATAGGTATGCATCTGCAGTCATAACATATGGGTTGTCCTGCCTCAGGCAGCCCTTCGGTCGGCTGGATTCCAAAGTCTGGGTCTGGCCTCGGCTGATGTCGCACTTCACCCGACGTCCTAGCTCCTGGGGTATATAAAGGCATCAGTCAACGCCATTTTCCTCAGTGTTTCTTGCCCCAGATGCCAGGTGCCCTCTAGGAAGGCTAAATTTGGATAAATGTAGAAAATTCCAAACAGTAGAAATCAAAATATATATACATATATACATACAAACAAATACACCATAATAGATTCCCCCAGCTAGCTAAAAGAGGGGTAAGTACCCTAGGAATACCACAGAGGGGAAGGAGGGTGGGTAATCCTGACTGCAGATGCATACCTATCAGACATCTACATTTATGGTAGGTACAAAACTGTACTATGTCCTTCAAGGATGCATCTGCAGTCATAACATATAGGTAGAATACCATAGCCAAACTGGGGGAGGAGGCACTAAGATAATGATGGTATAGTTAAGATCCCTTGTAAAACAGCAGTTGCAAAACCTGCTCGGGATCTGGAGTATAAAGGTAGATTGTAATGCTTGGCAAATGTATGCACGGAGCTCCAAGTAGCAGCTTCTAAAATGTCTTTGGTAGCCACTCCTCATAGGAAAGCTGTAGTGGTGGCTGTAGCTCTTGTGGAGTGAGGCCTGATATTTTCAGGAGTTGTCTTCCCATGAAATGAGTAGCAGAATCGAATGCAATTTCCTATCCATTTTGAGATTGTCTGTTTTGAAATTGCTTTTCCTTGCACTCCTGTTGCATATGCTACTAGAAGCTGGTCAGTTTTTCTGCTGGCCTTAGTTCTGTCCAGATAGTAGCGCAGTTGTCTGTGCACATCCAAGGTGTGTAGTAGTTTTTCCCCCCTGCTCTGTGGGTTGGGGAAGAATGTAGGTAAATGTATAGCTTGGTTCAAGGATAAACAGTTGCGTTCCGGCACTATTAAGGCTGTCCCTTGTATTTCACTTCCTCTTTACTGCACCTCCATCATAAACGCCAGCATAAACCACGAACAAGCGGAGTATACTTAAAAGTTAACTTGTACTTTATTAACGAATAACAAAACAGACATGAAAGAAACTTAGATTTAGCGCTTTCATCTCCTAGACGGAGACTTCTTCAGAATCTACTTATAGTTAGCACCAACAGTCTTTTATATGCTTAGTTCCCAATAGTAGCTGAATCAATTGGTTAATTGATTAATACAATATAAATTAATACAATATAAATTTAAAAGGGCCATTCACTTTCATGTTGAACCACATCAGATGCAATGTAAAATTGTTCAAAACATACTGTTTCATTAAAAATGATAAACAGATGAATATATTTATACAAATAAACACATACTTGTATACAATAAAAGTTATAAATATTGTAAATATGAACTGCATAATATGTTTTTGTATATATAATATCAAAATAAATAAAGACAAAAAAGGAGTCCTTACAGGTTTAAAAATTCTGAGAAATGTGTTTTAAAAAATATATATATATATTTAAAATATTTCAACACATTTTAAAATATTTTAAAATATTGCTGACATTATAGGATGACCAATCTCAAAAAACATACTACAACCTGATAAATAACATGAATATGTCAACAAAATGGTTCAAGTACAATGTCAATATAATTAATAAATTGTAAAAACTGTGAGACTTATTATAAGGGTTTTATTACAGTTTTTACAATTTATTAATTATATTGACATTGTACTTGAACTATTTTGTTGTATACAAGTATGTGTTTATTTGTATAAATATATTCTGAAGAAGTCTCCGTCTAGGAGATGAAAGCGCTAAATCTAAGTTTCTTTCATGTCTGTTTTGTTATTCGTTAATAAAGTACAAGTTAACTTTTAAGTATACTCCGCTTGTTCGTGGTTTATGCTGGCGTTTATGACGGAGGTGCAGTAAAGAGGAAGTGAAATACAAGGGACAGCCTTAATAGTGCCGGAACGCAACTGTTTTTCTGTGGATTTATTCCTTTTTGGTTATAAGTTGGTCAGTGTTGGTTCAAGGATACCCTGGAGACCACCTTTGGCATAAAAGTAGGATTGGTTCTCAGAGACACTCTATCCTGATGGAAGATAAGGAAAGGCTGCACTGCCATTAATGCCTGTAACTCCGATACCCTTCTTGCTGAAGTGATTGCTAGCAGGAAGGCAGTTTTCCAAGATAAGAACTGTAAGTCTGCTGTTGCTGCTGGTTCAAAAGGGGGGAGTGTTAATTTTTCTAGCACAAAATTGAGGTCCCATGCAGGCAGAGGTGGTTTCCTTGGAGGCTTTACGTTTTTGATCCCTCTCAAGAATTGCCTGATGAGAGGATGAGAGAAGACAGGAGGATCCATGTTGTACTCTGCTGAAATTGCTGATGCATGAATCTTAATGGAGGAGTAGGACAGGCCATTGTGGAACAGTTCTGCTAAGTATCCCAGGATGTGTGCTAGGTTTACCAGTGTGACATTTTCTCCCTTTTCTGCACTCCAAATGAGGAATCTTTTCCATTTGGCTGAATATGTTTTCCTTGTGGAGGGTCTGCGAGCCTCCAGGATAATGTCCTTAACCCTCTGAGATAAATCAGGTTGGTTTTGTTTTATGCAATTTTCCAAGCAGTTAGCTGCAGCGTTTTTAAGTTTAGATGCAGGGTCTTGTAGTTGTTCTGCGTTAGAAGTAAGGGACATAGAGGTAGAG
Organism: Protopterus annectens; assembly: GCF_019279795.1. Taxonomy (NCBI): domain Eukaryota; kingdom Metazoa; phylum Chordata; order Ceratodontiformes; family Protopteridae; genus Protopterus; species Protopterus annectens. The sequence goes on from NC_056735.1 coordinate 1,777,294,840, forward strand.
GCCATGAGTGCGTCCGAGACATGCTTCTCAGTAGCGGGTACCAATGTTGCCTTGGCCAGTCTGGAGCTATCAGAATTACCTTTGGCTGTTCCTCTCTGATCTTCAGTAGAACTTTGTACATCAAAGGAAGAGGTGGAAAGGCATATACTGTCAGGGTCTTCCAGCTGAAAGAAAGGGAGTCCACCCTCCAGGCAAGTGGGTGGTATACTCTTGAGCAGAATTTCTTCAGTTGGTAGTTGTGTGGGGAGGCGAACAGGTCTATCTCTGGCATTCCCCATTTCTTTGTTATGGTTTTGAAGATATCTGGATGCAGCATCCATTCGTGAGCATCCGTGGTAGTTTTGCTTAAGCTGTCTGCTAGTGAATTCTCTTTTCCTGGTACAAATCTGACCTGCAGTTGGATGTTGAGATTCAGGCCCAAGTTCCACAGGTCCATTGCCATCCGGCATAGAGGGTATGAATGTGTGCCTCCCTGTTTGTTGATGTACCACATGACTGTGGTATTGTCCGTCCTTATCAGCAGGTGTCCTTGCTGGAGGAATGGTCTGAATGCCTCGATTGCATGCTTCATTGCCAGCATCTCCTTTAGATTTATGTGTAAATTCAGCTGGTCTTGGGACCATAGGCCTTGGATACACTTGTCTTCCATGTGTGCCCCCCAGCCTAGGTCTGAGGCGTCCGTGGTGATGGTCTGCCTTGGATGTGGTTTGTGGAAAGGCAATCCTCTGTTTATCTGACAGGCCTGAGCCCACCACAGGAATTCTTTTTTCAGACATGGAATGATTGGTATCTGGGCTTCTAGACTGTGTTTGTGTTGAGACCATACATTCCTTAGGTAACATGTAACTTTCTCATATGCAGCCTGGCATGTGGGATCAATATTATGCAGGATGCCATGTAACCCAGGGCCTGCAGGACTTTCCTTGCAGTAAGCTGAGTTTGTGTTGTTAATGCCATGAAATAGACTGGTAGTTGCTTTTGTTTTTCCTCTGTGAGAAAAGCCATCTGAGTTATTGTGTCCAGTTCTGCACCCAAAAATGTTATCCTTTGGGATGGCACTAGTCTTGACTTTTGAATGTTGACTGTGTATCCCAAGGCTTGCAGCAGTTGTATGACATTGGCCAAATCCTTTATTAATTTTGTCTCGTTGTCCGCTTGTATTAGGCAGTCGTCCAGGTATGGGTAAATTTGAATTCCCTGAAGCCTGCAATGAGCAATGACTGATGCCAGGCATTTTGTGAATACTCTGGGCACAGTAGATAAGCCAAAGGGCAATGCTGAGAATTGATAATGCTCTGATCTTGCAAGAAATCTGAGGTGTCTACTGCAATCTGGTCGTATAGGGAAGTGCGGGTATGCCTCCTTGAGATCTAGAGTCACCAGCCAAGACTCCTTGCCCAACATGGGAAGAAGTTGCTGTAGAGTCAGCATTTTGAATTTTGGAACAATGAGATATGTGTTCAGTGCGGACAAGTCGAGAATAGGCCTCCACTGATTTTCTTTTCTTGGTACAAGGAATAGTCTGGAGTAAAATCCTTGGCCTTGTTCCATAGATGGTACCTTTTCTATTGCTCTCATCCTTAGTAAGCTGATGATTTGTTTTAGAGCCTCTGATTTCTGGCTTGGTGGAAGGTTTGGCATTCCTCTCTTTTTTGGTAGAGTGTGGAAGTGAAACCTGTAGCCCTTGTCTATTGTTTGTAAAGTCCATTTGTCTCCTGTAATGCAATGTCAATTCTTTGAAAATAAAGCTAGCTTTCCGCCCAAGGGTGCTTCCAGTTGTTCCCTGGTAGGCGGAATCAGAGCCAAGTCACTGTGTCTGTCCTGTGGAAGTGGTTGTAGTCACAGCTGTGGCGGCACTTCTCTGGTTGGCAGGTTGCCACTGACGACCCCTGTAGGCACTCCTTGACTGACCTCTGCCTCTTGGGTGTCTATTTCTGCCTCTCTGTGCTCTGGAGGTGTCTGGAAAGGACCAATTCTTTGAAGGCCAATTTCTGCTAAACCTCGGAGGTTGGACCTGTAAAAAATCCTTGACTGTTTGGACAGATTTTGCTTTTTCTTCCACTTTCTTTAGTACCTCCTGTGCAGGGGAGCCAAACAAACTTTGTTTCTCCATAGGGGCATCTAGGAGTTTAGACTTAACATGGTCTGGTAAGGATTGTTCTTTTAACCAGGCATGCCTTCGAATCACTGCTCCAGTCATAGCTGATCTAAATGAAGCCTCCAGTGCATCATAGCCACATTTTAAGAAATGATTACTGACCTGCTGAGAGTTGTGTACCAAATCCTGAAGGGACTTACGGTCTAAAGGTTCAGGAGAGGCCAGTTTTTTATTCAGTTGATCTAACAAAAATTCCTGGTACTGTATCATGTGAAATTGACAGTTTAAAGCCCTGACAGAAAGAGTAGCAGATGTATAAACCTTTTTACCCCATCTCTCTAATGCTCTAGATTCTCTTTCAGAGGGTAGTGGGTTTTGGCAGAGGCAGCTGCAACACCTTTAGGGCCCTGAGAAATGGTTTCTGGGTCTGCAGCATGAGCCTTATACAAGTGGAAGTGAGAATCCGGGACCCTGTAGTATCTGTCAGGTTTGGCAGGGGCCGGGGGAAGAGAATCAGGGGCAGTACTGGCATCATTGTATGCATCATCAACAACTGATAGTACAGGTGGTATGGCTAAAGGCCTATGCTGTGGTAAGTGTAAAAAAGTCCTTAGCCTTTTCCTAGAATCAGAAAAATCCTGACCCTGCCATTGGAAGTGTTCCCTCATTGAGTGTAGGGTTTCCCCAAATGAAAATTCTTCTGGAGGTGAGGCAGAAGGAATGGAGTCTTCTGCATCAGAATCCTCATAAGGTGAGTATGGGCCTTCCTGATGGTCAGATAAATCTGAACCATCTGAGGAATAGTCAGAGGAGAGAGGTTCAGGGGGTTCAGTCCTAGGCCTCTTTTCAGGAGGGGGTTGAGAGGCCCTGTCTGGGTGAGGTTGGGATCCCTGATCAGAGAAATAAGGTCCTCAGCAAGGCTGAGAATCTGGGAACTTGAGGTAGGCCTGTGAGAGGAGCTTTGTAGGCAAGGCCTTGGAAAGTTTGGCTGCTTTAGCCCTGGAAAAGGCCTTGATAGACATAGAAGCAGGGGGTCTAGCTGCCCCACGTGCAGGAGTAGAGATGTCCAACGGAATAGTGTCAGACAAATCTTGTGTGCCTGCTTCTTCAGCAGGAATTTCTGTAGCCGACTCAGCCATGGCCTGTGCGGCCTCGGTTATAGGAGGCATGCTTTCGGCCGAAGGGAGAACCGAGGTCTCGGTTTCAGCCGAAACCGAGACACTCGCGGTAGGCCTAACCGTGGTTTCAGCCGAAACCGCGGGCCGCGAGTGTCGGTCCTCTTCCTTGCGTTTTTTAGCTAAATGTGTAGTCGGAGTCTCCGACGGCATTTTATATGCAAAAGTGGAGCCAAGAAACTCTTCTGCAAACTCCGACCGACGTCTGAGTGTCCGTCAGTTGAAGGAAGCACAAGCTAAACAAGCTGATACGTCGTGGTCTGGGCCTAAGCAAGGAAGGCAGTAAGAGTGGAAATCCTTATGAGGTATTTGTTTCCCACAAGTTAAACAATTACTTACTTTGTCTGACATCGGCTGAGGCAAGAAAGAGTCCCCAACGGGGTACTTAGCTTTTTTAGAAGTCTTGCGAACAGCTTCTGCTTCGGGCACCGCGTGGCAAGAAAGACTGAGGAAAATGGCGGCGGCTGATGCCTTTATACCCCAGGAGCTATGACGTCGGGTGAAGTGCGACATCAGCCGAGGCCAGACCCAGACTTTGGAATCCGGCCGAATGAAGGGCTGCCTGAGGCAGGACAACCCATATGTTATGACTGCAGATGCATCCTTGAAGGACATCATAAATCTTCAAACACTGAACCAGTCGCAGTTTGGAACTGTAAAGTGCAGATCATGCTTACACTCAACCTAATGGATTTTTTTGAAAATGTCATTAAAGCAATGGATGAAGGCAAAGCCATACAAACCGCAAACCTTGACCTGGCCAAAACTTCTAACACAATTCCCCACTCAAGCGTGGTGCTAAATAAACTGAGAATAACAGTGCAGTGCTCCACAAGGTCATTGCTTGTCTGCATAGAGGGTAAGAATGTGTGCCCCCTTGCTTGTTTATGTACGACATAACTGTGGTGCTGTCTGTCCTTAGTAGTTGTCCTGGGTGTAGAAGGTCCTTGAAAGCTGTTAGGGCATTCTGCACTGCTAGCATTTCTTTTTGACTGATATGCAGGTGTCTCTGATCTGTAGTCCATTTGCCCTGAATGCACTGTCCTGCCATGTGTGCTCCCCAGGCATAGTCCGATGCATCTGTTGTCACAGTTTGCCTGGCTGTGGGTAAGGTGAAAGGCTGACCCTTGTTGAGGTGACATGCCTGTGCCCACCATAGAAACTCCTGTTGAAGGCAGGGAATGAGTGGAATCATGGTTTCCAAGCTGTGGCTGTGCTGAGTCCATACACTTTTCAGGTACCATTGTAATTTCTTCATAAGCAGTTTTACAAATGGTATTAGTAGAATGCAAGATGCCATGAATCCCAAGGCCTGCAGAATTTTTATTGCAGGGAGTTGGGTTTTTGTTGCCATTATTTTGAAATATTGACACAGTTGTCGTTGTTTGTCTGGCGTAAGATAAGCCATCTGGGCCGTTGTATTCAAGATGGCACCCAGGAATGTTATGTTTTGTGAGGGCACTAGTTTTGATTTATTTTCGTTTACTGTGTACCCTAGGCAACTTAGAAGGTGTTTGACAAATGCCAGATGCTTTAAAAGAATGTCCTTGTTTTCTGCTTGAATAAGACAGTTGTCCAGGTATGGGTATATTTTAATTCCTCTGTCTGCAGTATGCAATTACTGGTGCCAGGCATTTTGTGAAGACCTTGGGCGCAGTAGATAAGCCAAAGGGCAGTGCAGAGAATTGGTAATGCGTTGAACCTGCAATGAAGCGGAGGTATCCTCTGCAATTTTGTCTGATAGGGACATGCAGGTATGCCTCCTTGAGGTCCAAAGTGACTAGCCAAGCATTATTGCCCAGCATGGGAAGAAGCTGCTGTAGTGTTAGCATCTTGAATTTTGGTACTTGCAGACAGGTGTTTAGAATTGAAAGATCCAAAATGGGTCTCCATGTTTTGTCCTTTCTTGGAACTAGGAAGAGTCTTGAGTAAAATCATTGTCCCTGCTCCTGTGTAGGTACCTGTTGAATGGCTATCATGTTCATGAGAGCTGTAATTTGTTTTTGTGCCTCTGCCCATTGATTTGGTGGCAGGTTTGGCATTCCTTTGATCCTTGGTAAGGTATGAAAGTGGAATCTGTATCCTTGAGAGACAATGTTTAGAACCCATTTGTCTTGTGTGATGATGTGCCAGTTGTCTGCAACAAATGCTAGTTTTCCTCCCAAGGGTGTTGCCAGGAGAGAATTGCTTGGTAGTTTGAGGATGGAGTCATTGTGTCTGCCTTCTGTTAGCTTGGGGCCTGTCTTCTCCTCCTTTCTGGGTAGCAGCACCCCATTGGCGAGGTTTGTAAGGGCCCTGTGACTGACCTCTGCCCCTTGGGCGTCTGTATTTGCCCCTCTGTGATCTGTCTGAAGCTGGAAAGGACCAATTTTTTGTTGGCCAATTTCTGCTGAAGCGAGGGGGTTGTACCTGCAAGAAATCCTTGACCGTTTGCACAGATTTAGCCTTATCCTCCATTGTCTTTAAAACCTCTTCTGCTTTGACACCAAATAATACATCCTGTTGTAAAGTAATTCCCAGAATGTTACAGCCCTTTTTCACTGACGTAAACAAACAATTCGGGAGCTTAATAAAATCCACCAAAACAAGTGTGAGGATAAAAGAGTTACCCAATCACAAGGCATTTCTTTGAGATATGTTTGTAACCTGAAAAGCACAATGCAACAACGCACTGAGCTGATTGTGAACAATGTTATCTACACTGAGGCTGAAGATGTATTGAATCTACTAGCTGATAAATTTAGCACTAACTTTACCCCCTGCCTGTCCCTCAAGACATATCTGAAAGCAACCTGCCTCCAGCTATCACACAAGTCCTAAAAGTGCTTTCAGAAACTAAAAATACTGCATTGATGGGTCTTGACAATACCCCTGGATGCATCTGACATAGCATGAAGCACGATTTAGCCACACCCCTAACAACACTGTTCAATCTCAGCATCCATACAGGTTTTGCATTAGATGAATGAAGAACAACTACAGTTATTCCCTGCATAATGAAGAACAACTACAGTTATTCCCTGCATAAGGGAGGGCCTTCCACAAACCCATTAGTTTGACCAGCCTCGTTTGCAAAGCCATGGAAAAACTTATTATGGAACTAATCAATCAGAACATAGAGAACCTTCAAACACTGAACCAGTCGCAGTTTGGAACTGTAAAGAGCAGATCATGCTTACACTCAACCTAATGGATTTTTTTGAAAATGTCATTAAAGCAATGGATGAAGGCAAAGCCATACAAACTGCAAACCTTGACCTGGCCAAAACTTCTGACAATTCCCCACTCAAGCATGGTGCGAAATAAACTGAGAATAAACACCTATGTCACCCAATGGACTGCCAACTGGCTCACAGGATGCAGGAAATAAAATCAAAAGAAATTACCTCCAGAAAAAGAACTGTCACCAGCGGAGTCTGCCCTGGTCCTGAACTGGGAGCTCTCCTGTTTGGCATCTACTTTTCTGATGTAAAAGCCAATACCAAAGGACTGCTTGACTGAGTTTGCAGAGAACTGCAAGCTAGGAGCAGCCACTGAATCCCCAAATGACTCGGCTATCTGCAAGAACGTTTGTCCCAGTTATATAACTGGTGTCAAATTCATGGACTGAAAAAAAAAATGCATTACTATATCCTTTGGGAAGTCATCTATCCTAGGGAACTACCACATTCACAACACGTCCCTAAGAGTTAACTCAGCTGTTTGGCATTTTAGAACTTATGTGAACAATGGCCTAACGTCTGACCAATATGTGCCCACTGTTGTAAGAAAGTCCCTCTATATTGCACAGCTTATAAAACAAAGGGATTGTGTTTAGTTCTAGGGATATCATTGCTCCCCTTTAATCAGTCCTCATTAGGCTAGTCATTGAATATAATGGCCCCTTTGGCATGTATTCACCCATACACATGCAACTGGAACGCCTGCACAGATATCTTACTAAAAGTATACAATGCCTAAACAATATGTCTTACATGGACCGACTCAAAGCCCTGTCACTATACTTAGCATCCTACATACTGTGTCTGGCATACAAGGAAAGGCATCATCTGACCCAAGTCAAACGGCATGAGAAATACTTGGTCTAGGGATCCAAACCTTTTCTGGAACATCTACACTATGGTTTGGAGGGACAAGCATGTCTCACAGAGGATGCCACTGCTCTGGAACAGACTCCTCATCCACATAAAACAAAGTACATCCCTATCAATTTTAAAGTGCAACTTGGATGAATGGATGGGAAACAGAAAATTTACTTCAGGGCTGCCCCCTGTACTACTAATGGACATAAGCAGTTCCTAAATGCTTTATCCCTAGCATGGGTCCCTTCAAATTATCTGTGGTATGATCCCAGTTGTTTTCAATAGGGGTAATATCGAGCATGGGATGGGGAAGGAGTCTCTAAGGAAATAGAACAGATTAATTTGAGCATAGAAAGGGAAAATGGCTACGCTTAAAATAGCCCGGAAAGTACAGTTGTGTACACTGACTATAAATGTAGATGTTCTAGTGTATTCACTGTTGCAGTCATCACACTTGGGTTATCTGCCTGCAGGTAGCCCTCAGTCAGCCTGAATACCAGAGTCTTGGGATATCTGCGTCGGATGCTGTCACCTCTTCCATGACGTCAGGTCACCAGGGGTATAAAACATGCAGCCAATGCCATTACATCAGTTTTTCTTGCCCCAGATGTCGGGAGCCCCAAAAATAGGAAGCCATCACATGGTGTGGAACACCTCCAGTAGAAAGTAAATACCATTGCCATAAGACATGGCCAAAAAGAGGACAGGTAAAAAGTATAGAAAAGACAGGGGACTGGAGGGAGGGTAACCAGGACTGTAACAGTGAATACACTCGAACATCTACATTTATGGTAAGTGTACACAACTGTACTATGTTCTTCGTGTTTCACTGTTGCAGTCATCACACTTGGGTTGATTCTCAAAGCTGAGGAAGGGTGGAGGCAGTCAAGAAGTATAAGGGTTGGCTAGCAGGCCTTGTAAGACTGCTGTGGCAAATGCAGCTCTGGATTTAGAAAAGATAGGCAAGTGATAATGCTTGGTGAAGGTGTGTACAGAACTCCAGGTTGCAGCTTCCAGAATGTTCCTGGTAGGGACTTCCCCTGAGAAATGCTGTAGAGGTGAGGTAGCCCTTGTGGAATAAGGTCTGATCCCCTGTGGGGAAGGTTTTCCATGGTGTTTGTAGCAGAAATGGATGAAGTGTGCTATCCATTTAGAAAAGGTTTGCTTTGAAATGGCTTTGCCCTCTGCACCTGTAGCAAAGCTGACTAGCAGCTGGTCAGATTTTCTGAAAGATTTAGGCCTGTCAATGTAGAACATGAGCTGTCTGTGCACGTCCAAGAAGTGGAGTGCAGGATCCTTTCTCCTTTATTCTTTGGATTAGGAAAAAAGGCTGGTAAATGGATGAATTAGTTTAAAGCCACACTGGATACCACCTTGGGCATAAATGATGGGTTAGTCCTGAGGGAAACCCTGTCTGCATGGAAGATAATGAAGGGGTCTACAGCCATAAGGGCTTGTAACTCAGACACTCTTCTTGCTGAAGTGATGGCTAGAAGTAAGGCTGTTTTCCAAGAGAGGAATTTTAACTCTGATGTAGCCAGCAGGCTCAAAAGGGGGGAGCGTGAACTTCTCTAATACAAAGTTAAGGTCCCAGGCAGGAGTGGGAGCTCTCCTTGGGGGTCCTAAATTGTTAGCTCCTCTCAAGAACTGTTTGGTCAGAGGGTGAGAGAAGAGGGGTGGCTCAGTATTGTAATGAGCTGAGATGGCAGAGGCATGAATCTTAACTGATGAGAAGGACAGCCCTTTGTGGAGCAGCTCTGCTAGACAATCTAGGATTTGAGGTAAGGTGGGCACGGCTGTGTCCTTTCCTTGAGTCTGGCTCCAAGAGCAGTATCTTTACCACTTTTCTGAATAGAATTTCCTAGTACTAGGCCTCCTGGTTTCAAGGATAACATCCAGCACCTGTTTGCTGAGGGCTGCTGGTGATGTATTCAGGGAATAAGCCAGGCTGCCAGGTTCAGGGTTTGCAGCTGAGGATGCAAAATCTGTCCCTCCTGCTGGGAGAGCAGAGAGGGGGTCTGATGTAGGTGCCAGGGTGGCACTGCAGTCAGACAGCGTAGGAGTTGTTACCAGTGCTGGCGTGGCCAGTCTGGTGCAATAAGGATTGTCCTTGGCCTGTCCTGTTTGATCTTGAGTAGTACTTTTGAAAAGAGGGGCAGAGGGGGAAAGGCACAGATTGAGAGGTTTTCCCATGCAAAGGATAGGGCATTCACTTTCCATGCTTGGCTGTGAAGAATTCTGGTGCAAAATATGCTCCGTTGATGGTTTTGGGAGGAAGCAAAGAGGTCCACTTCTGGTGTCCCCCACCTGTGTATTAGAAGTTTGAATGAGTTGGGATCCAGTTTCCACTCATGTGGGTCCATTAGATTTCTGCTTAAGTAGTCTGCCAGTGAATTTTGTTTGCCTGGCAGGAACTGAACTTGCAGGTGCACTTGATAGCTCAAGGCTGTGTTCCACAGAGCCATGGCTAACCTGCAGAGTGGATAGGAATGAGTTCCCCCCTGCTTATGTACCACATAACTGTGGTGTTGTCTGTCTTTATCAAGAGTTGTTCTAGCAGGATAAGGTATTTGAAGGTTGTCAGTGCATTCTGTACAGCTAACATTTCTTTTTGATTGATATGCAGGTGAATTTGTCCTGGGCTCCATTTGCCTTGAATGCATTTGCCTGCCATGTGAGCCCCCCATGCATAGTCTGATGTGTCTGTTGTCAAGGTTTCGGTGGTGGGGGGGGTTGAGTGAAAGGGAATCCCTTGTTGCGGTTGCAAGCCTCTACACACCAAAGGAACTCTGCCCTCAGGCAAGGAATGATAGGAATCACTGTTTCCAGGTCCTGAGAATGTTGACACCAGAGACTTTTTAAGTATCACTGAAGTTTCCTCATATGCAGTCTTGCATATGGAATTAGTAGAATGCATGAGGCCATGAACCCTAGGGCTTGCATTTTCTTGCAGATAGCTGGGTTTGGGTGGCCAGTAGTTTGAAGTAATTTGTCAAATAATCCTGCTTTTGTGGAGTGACGAATGCCATCTGGGAAGTTGTGTTCAAGCTTGCTCTCAGGAATACAATCTTTTGGTTGGGTACCAGATGCAATTTCTTTTCATTGATGGTATACCCCAGAGACGTTAGGAGTATCTTTACAAATGTCAGGTGCTGAAGTGGTAATTCCTGACTGTCCGCCTGAATCAGGCAATCGTCCAAGTATGAGTAAATTTTAATATTTCTCTGCCTGCAGTATGCAATGGCTGGAGCCAGGCACTTTGTGAATACCCTGGGCGCAGTAGATAAGCCAAAGGGAAGTGCAGAGAATGGATAGTGCATAGAGCATGCCCTGAAACGTAGACATTTCCTGCAAGATACCCTTGGGGACATGCAGATAAGCTTCTTTTAAGTCTAGGATGAATAGCCATGATGAATGAGTCCTTGGCTAGCATAGGAAGCAGCTACTGGAGTGTAGGCATTTTGAATCTTGGTACCACCAGGAAGGAGTTGAGAGTTGACAGATCCAGAATAGGGTGCCAGGAGTTCTCTTTTCTGGGCACTAGAACAGTCTGGAGTAGAAACCCTGTCCCCTTTGCTATGTTGGAACAGGTTGAATAGCCCTGATACTGAGAAGAGAAAGTACTTGCTTTTGGGCTTCTCCCCAATGGTTTGGAGGAAGGTCTGGAAATCCGCTTTGGGCTAGCAGTGAGTGGAAGTAGAATCTGCATCCCTGGGATACAATGTTTAAGATCCATCGGTCCTGGGTAATATACTCCCAGTTTTTTGCATGCAGGGAGAGTTTTCCTCCTAGGGGTGCAAGTACTTGGGCATGGCTGGGAAGGCTAAAGGACAAGTCATTGTGAACTTTTTCCATAAGGGTTGGCTTACCACTCCCTGTTTTTGAGGGGGGAGCACTCCATTGTTTAGATCTGTGCATACCCTGAGACTGCAGTCTTTGTGGTCTGTTGCCCCTGGGTTTGAACTGAGAAGGTCTGGGAGGGACTGGAAAGGGCCAGTTTTTGAAGGGCAATACCTACTGAATCTATGTGGCTGTACCTGTAATTAATCTTTAACAGTTTGCATAGATTTAGCTTTTTCCTCCATCTTTTTAAGAACTTCTGCTTTTGAGCCAAATGAACATTCTTGGTTTAATGGAGCATCTAGTAATTTTGCTTTGACATGGTCTGGCAAGATTCGTTCCTACAGCCAAGCATGCCTTCTCAGAACAGACCCAGTGACAGCAGCCCTGAAAGAAGCTTCTAAGGCATCAAAACCACACTGCAAATTATGTTTACCAACTTGGTTTGCCGAATGCATTAACTCTTGTAAGTCTTTATTTTCTGCACAATCAGGAATCAACAACATTTTTTGTTTAATTAGTTCCACAATATGCTGCTGGTACTTCACCATGTGAAACTGGCAATTTAAAACCCTGATGGCAAGAGTTGCAGAGGTATATACCTTCTTACCCCATCTGTCTAAAGCCCCAGAATCCCTGTCTGAACAGGTATGGTTTTTGGCTGTAGTAGCCTTAATATCTTTAGGTCCCTGGGAAATGGTCTCTGCATCCGCAGTGGGATTTTTACAGCGAGATTTGTGAGAGTCAGGTACTCTGTAGTACCGGTCAGGCTTTCTAGGAGCTGGTGGTAAAGTATCGGGGGTAAGACTGGATTCCATAAAGACATCATCTACAACATCCAGGACAGGGGGTATAGCTAGTGGCCTATGCTGAGGCAAGTCTAAAAATTCCCTGAGTCTCTTTTTGGACTGTGGGAAGTCCTGGCATTCCCAGCAGAAATGCTCTTAGGGTATGCAAGGTTTCACCAAAAGAAAAGTCCTCGGGGGGGGGGGGTGTTAGAGGGAATGGAATCCCCTGCTTCTGAGTCCTCATAGGTAGATAAGGGTATGTCCTGGTAATCACAGGGGTCAGAGTCATCGGACTCATGGTCTGTAGAATCAGAAGGAAAATCATTTATTTATCTTTTAGAGGGGGAAGGCTGGCTTCCCCTAATTAAAGTAATAAGGTCTTCAGCCATTCTAAGCATTTGTTTCTGTGGCACGGGAGCTTGAGAATGCGCTTTGGTCATCGGTTTCCTAGGTGTAGTGCGAACTCTGGGCCTGAGAAAGTTGGTAGTTTTAGTCATTAACGAAGTAGTCAGTTTAATACGAACATCGGAAGGTTTGAATACACCCTCAGAAGCCGGCGCCTGCACAGCAGCTCCGGACCCATAAAAGGTAGAGTCATCCGCAGGTTCCAGAGTCGAAGAAGCATCGCATGGCATATTGGACTCCGAATGGGCCTCAGTAGAGGCTTGTAAATCTGCAGAAGCGGGTAACAGGGGCTACGAAAGCGCCTCACTGAGTACTGGCGGACTGGCAACTATCTTAAAGGAAGCGTCATTGGCAGTTTTGGACCTATGTGGTCTGTCTCTGTCTTTATCCTTGCATTTTTTTTTTTTAAGATTGATAGTCGGATGGCTTATCAAAGCCATTTCGGAATATGGTGAATGACAGCGAAAGAATTTAGCAACAAAAATAGCCTGACGACGAATAGTTCGGGTATTGAACAAGGCACAAACCTGACAGCAAGGGACATCGTGGTCTGGGCCTAAAAGTACAGTTTTGTACCTACCATAAATGTAGATATTCGAGTGTTCACCCTGCTGCAGTCATCACACTTGGGTTATCCTGCCATCAGGCGGTCCCGCAGTCGGCCCGAATTCCAAAGTCTTGGTCCGGCGTCGGTTGCTGTCGCTTCTTCCCTGACGTCAGTGCATCAGGGGTATACAAGAGGCATCAGACGCCATTTTCTTCAGTTTTTCTTGCCCCAGATGTCAGGTGCCCCCAAAAGGTAGGCAAAAAAAAAAAAAAAAATTATATATATATATATATATATATATATATATATATATATACACATATATGTATATATATATATATATATATATATATATATATATATATATATATATATATATATATATATATATATATATATATATATATATGTATGTGTATATATATATATGGCTATATAAAAATAAAACAAAACCCTTGGGTACAAGCAAATACACCACAGAGGTAGTATAGGATAAAGTGGTAGAGATAAGTTCAGCTAGTTCAGAGAGGATGGAGGGAGTGTAACCTGGACTGCAGCAGGGTGAACACTCGAACATCTACATTTATGGTAGGTACAAAACTGTACTATGTTCATCGTGTTACCCTGCTGCAGTCACATCACACTTGGGTTGAATCCCAAAGCTAAGGAGGGGAGGTAGAGTCAAACAGGGTTAGAAGAGGCTAGTAGGCCCTGCAAAATTGCAGTGGCAAAACCAGCTCTAGTCTTAGAGTAAAGAGGTAACTGATAGTGTTTGGTGACGGTGTGCACTGAACTCCAAGTAGCAGCTTCCGGAATATCCTTGGTTGGCACTCTCCTAAGAAAGGCTGCTGATGTAGCTGTAGTCCTGGTGAAGTGGGACCTAATGTTAGCAGGTACTGGTTTCCCATGATGTGTGTAGCAGACACGTATGCAATGTCCTATCCATTTAGAAATGGTCTGTTTTGAGATAGCTTTTCCTTGTGATCCTGTAGCATGGGCTACAAAGAGCTGGTCAGTTTCTGAAAGCCTTAGTTTTATCCAAGTAGTAACGTAATTGCCTGTGAATGTCCAAAGAGTGCATGAGTCTTTCTCCTTTGTTCTGGGGATTTGGGAAGAAGGTGGGCAAGTGAATGGTTTGGTTTAGGGCCACACTGGATACCACCTTTGGCATAAAGGAAGGATTCGTTCGTAGAGAAACTCTGTCTTGATGAAAAATGAGGAAAGGTTCCACTGCCATTAGTGCCTGTAGCTCTGAGACTCTTCTAGCTGAGGTTATTGTTAGTAGTAGGGCAGTTTTCCATGAAATAAATTTTAAATCAGTTGAAAAGGCTGGTTCAAAGGGCAGCAGTGTAAGCTTTTCCAGGACAAAGATGAGATCCCAAGTAGGTGTTGGAGCTCTCCTTGGCGGTCTTAAGTTCTTAGCCCCTCTGAGGTACTGGTCTTAGGAGTGGATGTGAAAATAAAGGAGGATCCGTGCTGTAATTAGCTGAAATTGCTGAGGCGTGGATCTTAATAGATGAAAAGGAAAGTCTTTTGTGTAACATTTCAGTTAAATATTGTAGAATCTGAGGAATCTTCGGCTCCAGGGGATTTAGGCCTTTAGCCTGCTTCCAGGAGCAAAATCTTTTCCATTTGTCTGAATAGGTTTTCCTGGTGCTGTGCCTCCTGGCCTCCAGAATGACATCCATAACAGCTTTGGATAAAGGTGTTGGCTGGTTGTTTAGGTAATTTGCCATGCAGCCAGGTTTAAAGTCTTGAGCTGGCTGTGTAGAATCAGATTGTCTCGCTGGGTGAGCAGGTGAGGTATTTGTGGCAAAATCCATGGTGGGCCCTGGTCCTTAAAATTGGATACCAATGTTGGCATGGCTAATTCGGTGCAAAGAGAATCATTTGTGGCCTCTCTAATCAGACTTTCAGCAGTATCTTTGGTAGAAGAGGCAGTGGAGGGAAGGCATACACTGTTAATGTTTTCCAACTGAATGAGGGAGCGTCCACTTTCCAAGCTAGTGGATGGAAGGTCCTTGTGCAAATTTTTTTAAGTTGGTGGCTGTGGGAGCTTGCAAACAGCTCTATGTCTGGGCGTCCCCATTTTTGAGCTATCATTGCAAATACTTGTGGATCTAGTTTCCATTCGTGTGGATCCATGATGTTTCTGCTTAGGTCGTCTGCCAATGTGTTTTTTTTTTCCTGGCAGGAATTGTGCTTGTAATTGAACCTGGTAAGACAGTGCAGTGTTCCACAAGGTCATTGCTTGTCTGCATAGATGGTAGGAATGTGTGCCCCCTTGCTTGTTTATGTACCACATAACTGTGGTGTTGTCTGTCCTTAGTAGTTGTCCTGGGTGTAGAAGGTCCTTGAAAGCTGTTAGGGCATTCTGCACTGCTAGCATTTCTTTTTGACTGATATGCTGGTTCTCTGATCTGTAGTCCATTTGCCCTGAATGCACTGTCCTGCCATGTGTGCTCCCCAGGCATAGTCCAATGCATCTGTTGTCATAGTTTGCCTGGCTGTGGGTAAGGTGAAAGGCTGACCCTAGTTGAGGTGACATGCCTGTGCCCACCATAGAAACTCCTGTTGAAGGCAGGGAATGAGTGGAATCACTGTTTCCAAGCTGTGGCTGTGCTGAGTCCATACACTTTTCAGGTACCATTGTAATTTCCTCATATGCAGTTTTACAAATGGTATTAGTAGAATGCAAGATGCCATGAATCCCAAGGCCTGCAGAATTTTTATTGCAGGGAGTTGGGTCTTTGTTGCCATTATTTTGAAATATTGAGACAGTTGCCGTTGTTTGTCTAGTGTGAGATAAGCCATCTGGGCCGTTGTATTCAAGATGGCACCCAGGAATGTTATGTTTTGTAAGGGCACTAGTTTTGATTTATTTTCGTTTACTGTGTACCCTAGGCAACTTAGAAGGTGTTTGACAAATACCAGATGCTGTAAAAGAATGTCCTTGCTTTCTGCTTGAATAAGACAGTCGTCCAGGTATGGGTATATTTGAATTCCTCTTTGTCTGCAGTATGCAATTACTGGTGCCAGGCATTTTGTGAAGACCTTGGGCGCAGTAGATAAGCCAAATGGCAGTGCAGAGAATTGGTAATGCTTTGAACCTGCAATGAAGCGGAGGTATCTTCTGCAATTTTGTCTGATAGGGACATGTAGGTATGCCTCCTTGAGGTCCAAAGTGACTAGCCAAGCATTCTTGCCCAGCATGGGAAGAAGCTGCTGTAGTGTTAGCATCTTGAATTTTGGTACTTGCAGACAGGTGTTTAGAATTGAAAGATCCAAAATGGGTCTCCATGCTTTGTCCTTTCTTGGAACTAGGAAGAGTCTTGAGTAAAATCCTTGTCCCTGTTCCTGTGTAGGTACCTGTTGAATGGCTCTCATGTTCATTAAACAATTTCTCACCAAAGCAGCAAAGATTTCAATAGAAAATTCCCACCTTATCTCCACCCTACTTTGTGCTTCTCCAGTATATACCAACCTAAGGCAATGTGATCTAAACAAGCGAGAGACCTGCTACAACAAAATTGCAAAATTTGCCACAGGGGCATCCTACCGTAGTCACCACTGTCTCTCACTTGCTGAACTGGGCTGGCTTGAACTCCCTCACCTCCTTCAGTGGTATCAACTCTCACTCACCCACAAACTAGTAAACCATCCACTAAATGTCCCATCCCTCCAGAATCTACTCCAACCCTATCGCACCACCAGACCACTAAGATCCAGCAACAAAAATCACTTGCAGATCACTAAAGCCAATAACTCTGCTGGTGAAGCACTATTCTCTTAGCCATAGCCAAATTATGGAACTCACTCCCACCCACAATTACCTCCGTACCATCATGCACCAACTTCAAAACTTTATTAAAAGCGCCTAAAACATGCTGGCTATGCCCTTGCAACTCCCACTCTAATATCATCCACCCCATCCAACTACTACATTTCTTTCACCTCCACTAACTACCTTGATGATAGCAAGCTCAGATGCTCATAAGCCTAGTACTTATTATACAGCAGTAACTTCTCATTGTTACATTTGTTAATGCCTGTTATGTACTTCACAGATAAAGATTCTAGTTGTCTACTGATGTACTATGTTCTTCATCTGTAAATATGTTGTAAGTAATTTCTGTGTTAAATTGTTAATCACTATGTAATCCAATGTAACTACTGTCTGTTTATTTTACTGTGGAGCTTTTCTCCCTGGGCCTCCGCTGAAAATGGACCCACGTCCAGTCGGACACTCCCGGTCAACAAATTTAAATAAATTAAATAAATAAATAAATACATTAGAGCTGTAATTTGTTTTTGTGCCTCTGCCCATTGATTTGGTGGCAGGTTTGGCATTCCTTTGATCCTTGGTAAGGTATGAAAGTGGAATCTGTATCCTTGAGAGACAATGTTTAGAACCCATTTGTCTTTTGTGATGTGCCAGTTGTCTGCAACAAATGCTAGTTTTCCTCCTCCCAAGGGTGTTGCCAGGAGAGAATTGCTTGGTAGTTTGAGGATGGAGTCATTGTGTCTGCCTTCTGTTAGCTTGGGGCCTGTCTTCTCCTCCTTTCTGGGTAGCAGAACCCCATTGGCGAGGTTTGTAAGGGCCCTGTGACTGACCTCTGCCCTTGGCCTGTATTTGCCCCTCTGTGATCTGTCTGAAGCTGGAAAGGACCAATTTTTTGTTGGCCAATTTCTGCTGAAGCGGGGGGTTGTACCTGCAAGAAATCCTTGACCGTTTGCATAGATTTAGCCTTATCCTCCATTGTCTTTAAAACCTCTTCTGCTTTGACACCAAATAATACATCCTGTTGTAAAGTAATTCCCAGAATGTTACAGCCCTTTTTCACTGACAAACAACTCGGGAGCTTAATAAAATCCACCAAAACAAGTGTGAGGATAAAAGAGTTACCCAATCACAAGACATTTCTTTGAGATATGTTTGTAACCTGAAAAGCACAATGCAACAACGCACTGAGCTGATTGTGAACAATGTTATCTACACTGAGGCTGAAGATGTATCAAATCTACTAGCTGATAAATTTAGCTCTAACTTTACCCCCTGCCTGTCCCTCAAGACATATCTGAAAGCAGCCTGCCACCAGCTATCACACAAGAACAAGTCCTAAAAGTGCTTTCAGAAACTAAAAATACTGCATTGATGGGTCTTGACAATACCCCTGGATGCATCTGACATAGCATGAAGCACGATTTAGCCACACCCCTAACAACACTGTTCAATCTCAGTATCCATACAGGTTTTGCACTAGATAAATGAAGAACAACTACAGTTATTCCCTGCATAAGGGAGGGCCTTCCACACACCCATTAGTTTGACCAGCCTCGTTTGCAAAGCCATGGAAAAACTTATTATGGAACTAATCAATCAGAACATAGAGAATCTTCAAACACTGAACCAGTCGCAGATTGGAACTGTAAAGTGCAGATCATGCTTACACTCAACCTAATGGATTTTTTTGAAAATGCCACTAAAGCAATGGATGAAGGCAAAGCCACACAAACCGCAAACCTTGACCTGGCCAAAACTTGACACAATTCCCCACTCAAGCATGGTGCTAAATAAACCGAGAATAAACGCCTTTAAAAAGGTGCATCTAATAATTTTGCTTTAACATGGTCAGGGAAGGTTTGCTCTTTTAACCAAGCATGTCTACAAATGACTGAGCCAGTAACAGCTGCTCTATAGGAAGCTTCCAGTGAATCAAATCCGCATTGTAAAGTATGCTTGCCCACCTGTTCAGCTGCATGCAACAGATCCTGCATTTCCTTGAACTCAGGCTGTTCTGAATGTGTGCTCATTTTTTGTTTTAATTGAGACATCAGGAATTGTTGATATTTCAACATGTGAAACTGGCAATTTAATGCTCTCATAGCCAGAGTTGCAGAGGTGTATATTTTCTTTCCCCATCTATCTAGGGCTCTGGAATCTCTTTCAGAGGGCACCGGATTTTTAGCCATAGAAGCCTTTGCTCCCTTAGGACCCTGGGATATGGTTTCTGGGTCAGCTACAGGGCTTTTATAAAGGAATTTGTGTGAGTCAGGTACTCTGTAGTATCTGTCTGGTTTGGCTGGAGCAGGAGGTAGAGAGTCTGGATTTAAACTAGAATCCAAGTAGACATTATCCACAATATCTAAAACAGGAGGAATAGCAAGAGGTCTGTGCTGGGGTAATAGAAGGAACTCTCTGAGCCCTTTCTTAGAATCTGAGTAATCCTGGCCTTCCCAGTGGAAATGTTCCCTCATGGTATGTAATGTTTCCCCAAAGGAGTAGTCTTCAGGGGGAGATGCTGAGGAAATAGAGTCTTCAGCATCAGAATCCTCATAAGGTGGAAAAGTGTAATCCTGTTCCTCAGAAGAATCTGAGGAGAGAGAAACCTGGTCAGAGGATGCATAATCCTCCTCTTGTCTTAGTCTTTTATCAGGAGGGGGATGCGAACTCCTGATAATGGTAATTAAATCTTCAGCCATCTTAAGCATCTGTTTTTTAGGCATGGGGCCTTGACCTGTAGACTGATGAACAGTTTTCTTAGGTTTTAAAGGAGTTTTAAGTTTGCATAAGATTTAATGGTGAGAGTAGTCAGTCTGAAGACACCTTCTGCAACCGAAGGTGTTTCCTCTGCACCGGTGTCTAAATTTGCTCCAGTGTCGGAAGATGGCTGCGTCGGCCTAGCAGACTCCAAGTGGGAGTCAGCAGCTGTCTGGGGTTCCAGCTCTGCGGTCGTCAGGGGCTGCGTAGGCGCCACAATGAAAACCAGAGAACCGGCGACAGGCCCAGCTGGGGCCTCGTGGTCTGGCTTATTCCTAGGCTGCCTGTCCTTATCCTTGCATTTTTTAAGAATAGCGGTCGTCGGCTGCTCCGACGGCATGATATAATTGAATTTCCTACCAAAATAATGCCATGCGAAGTCAAAACGGAGTTTGATAGTGCGTTTATTAAACCTAGCGCAAAACCGACAACCTGTGACGTCATGGTCTGGGCCTAGGCAAGGAATACAATAGGAATGGAAGTCCTTATGAGGTATTTGCATCCCACAAGAAATGCAATTGTTAACTTTTTCTGACATCGGACTGAGGCAACAAAATGTTCCCCAATGGGGTACTTAACTTTATTGAAGACCTCGGACTGAAATTCAAATCGAAAATCTCAGGTGTCGGCCGACTGGCACTTGCGAACTTCTGCTTCGGGCACCGTGCGGCAAGAAAGACTGAATAAAATGGCGTCGGATGCCTCTTATAAACACCTGATGCACTGACGTCAGGGAAGAAGTGACAGCAACCGACGCCGGACCAAGACTTTGGAATTTGGGCCGATTGCAGGACCGCCTGATGGCAGGATAACTCAAGTGTGATAACTGCAGCAGGGTAACACGATGATCATCAGGTGACGCAGTAAGAATGAAAATCTCTGAGATATTTTCTTTCCACAGGCAAGACAATTGTTAAATTTTTCTGATATCTGTTAGAGCAAGAAAAAAGGATCCCCAACAGGGTACTTAGCTTTAGAAGACTTCAGGTTTGAAACTCGAAAAATGAAAATTTCAGGAAGCGGCCGACCGGCACTTCACTTGCGAACTGTTTCTGCTTCAGGCTCCCGCTCGGCAAAAAAAGCTGATGTAATGACATCGGCTGCATGTTTTATATCCCTGGCGACCAGACGTCATGGAAGAGGTGACAGCATCCGACGCAGAAATCCCAAGACTCTGGTATTCGGGCCGACTGAGGGATACCTGCAGGCAGATAACCCAAGTGTGATGACTGCAACAGTGAAACATGAACATTGGCAGCTAGCTTAGTACTTAACTATAAACCTGTATCAGTAAATGTTTAAGGAAGTGTTAGATACATGGAGGGAAAAATGGGGGTGGATGAATTAAACAGTTTATGCTTAGTAGACAGGAAAGTAAGAAGGTAAGTAGGTTGGCTAGGTGGCAAGGCGCAGCTAGAGATGTTATAAAAGATGTCTAAAAAGGTAGTTAAAAGGAATAAAAAAAGAAAAGGTAGAAATTAAGGAGTGGAATGGAATCAAGGCAACCTGTTGGGCAAAAGTGATGGGTTATAAAGGATGTCCAAACAGACAGTGATAAGCTCGGATGGGGTGACAAAGACAGAGCTGTGGTTGACGCAGACAGACATGACTGAAGAGGAAGCATAGTGTGAGATACTATGGACAGAAAGGATATGATCAAGGAGCTGCAGAAGGAATTACAAGAGGTAGAAGTACAGTTGTGCAAGTCTTACCAATAACAATAAATGTCTGAATTTCTTCACTACTGCAGTAGCCTATGGACAATATCCTGCCAAAGACAAAGCACCTACCCTGTTATCAAAGCTCTAACTGCGTTCCCTCTCTCAGACTCATGCTGCTGATATACTTCCCTCCAAACAGGGTGTAGCCTACCAGCAACCACAGTGAGGTAAATCTTCAAGATTTTACCACCCCAAGAAAGGAAGGCAGATTCAACCTCAGCCAACAATCATTAATTAATAACCACCATATAAATAATCCAAATAGTAAACTTAAAGGAGGTTGTCTCTCACCTATACTATCTACAAGGCAGGATGTGGGTGGGTGCAGCTAATGCAGCAGTGAAGAAATTAAGAAGTTATTTACTCAGCATAACATTCCATGTGAGTTGTTCCATCTCGCCTTCATTCTTTACTGATGGGTTTGGAGCCAATCCATTGGCTCCGATACGGCCGTTTGCAAAGCTCGAGGTTTACCAGTAGATCGAGACCAAGCCCCTTATCCCATGATGCACTGCTGGAATTACCTCAGATCTTGTTTGCTACAAGTACTATAGCCCTATAAATGAACTACCCTGCCATGGAGAGGAATAAGAATTGAGCAACCAGGATGTGACCAACCTCTAGGTCAACTATCAGCCAGGTGGGGGAAGGAAGGAGGGACGTAAGAATGAAGGCGAGATGGAACAACTTACATGGAACGTTATGGTGAGTACATAACTTCTTAACGTGAAGTTGTTCAATCTCGCCGTTCATTGTTTACTGATGGGTAGCGTCCCTAGCACCCTCAATCTCGGGTGGCTTATGGGAGTAACATTCTTCAGGACCGTAGATCCAAAAGAAGCCCTGTCCCTGGAGGCCTTATCAACTTTGTAATGAGTGATAAAGGTATGATGTTTAGACCAAGTGGCTGCAGCACAAATGTTATCAAGAGGCAATTTGGCTTGGAATGCAAAAGATGCACAAAACTGCTCTGGTTGAGAGAGCTTTAATCTTGTGTAGTAAGGGCATATTAGCAGCTGAATAAACAAAGGTGATACAATCGGATAGCCATTCAGAAAGTGTTGTTTTAGCCACTGGTCTACCTTTTCTGGCTTCAGAGAATGACACAAAGAGTTGGTCTGATTTCCTGATATCTTTTGTTCTGTCCAAATAAAATGTGAGCTGTCTGCAAACGTCAAGCTTGTGCAGCATATATTCCAATTAATTTGAATGGTTAGGGAAGAAGAATGGTAACTCAATGACTTGGTTGATATTAGATTCTGAACAAACTTTGGGCAAAAAGGCGGGTTTGTCCTAAGAGATGCTCTATCAGCATGAAAAATCAAATAAGGAGGGCTAATAGATAAAGCTTGAAGTTCTGACACACTGCGGGCAGAAGTAATAGCTACCAGAAAAATGGTTTTCCACAACAAATATTTGAGGTCACAAGATGATGCTGGTTCAAATGGGGGAAGAATTATACGAGACAGCATAAAGTTTAGATTCCAAGGAGAATAAGGAGTCTTCACTGAAGGCCTCATGTGAAATGTTCCTTTGAGGAAGGCCTTGGACAACTTGTAGGTCATTATGTTTAGTCCGTCAGCTCCGAGATGAAAATTAGATACAGCAGCTAACTGGAACCAAACTTTTGCAGCTGCTGCTCCTTTATTAAAGATAATAGTCAAGAATTCTAATATGGAAGTCAAGTGTGCTTGATAGGATCAATGTTCTGCTTAGAAGCCCATATGGAAAATCTCTTCCACTTACTAAGATATAATCTTCTGGTGGATGGCGTAAGAGAAGACAAAAGGATCTGTTTTGTCTCATTGGAAATGTTATGAAACCTGGCTATGAGGGGAACTAGAGCAGCCAAGCTGTTAGCTTCAGTGACTGCAAGGAAGGATGGAGGTCCCCCGACGGATGTGTCAGAAGGTCCAGAACTGGGTCCAGAATCCATGGATCCTCCAAGAGATGATGATGAAGAAATAGGAACCAAATCTGCCAAGGCCAATGAGGAGCTATAAGAATAATGGTCCTTCTGAGCGCTTTTGCTTTCTGTAGAAATCTGGGTATCAACGGAATAGGTGGGAATGCATAGGGGAGGCCCGGGGGCCAATCGTGTATGAGTGTGCATCTCGGGGGTTCTCCCGAAGGAAGAATTAGGGCAAAGTAGCTTCTGCATTTCGTACTGATGTGACTGGCAAAAAGATCACAGCAAGGCTGGCCCCATTTGCGGAAAATCTTGTCTGCAATCTCTTTCTTGAGGGACCACTTGTGCGGCAACAAGACTGCACTGCTCAGTTTGTCTGCTATCACGTTGGATCTCCCCGGGATGTGCGCTGCCAACAGAAAGCGCTGGGAGGAGACAGCCCACTGCCACACTCTGAGGTCCTCTCGGCAACGGGGGGTAAAGATCTGGTTTCCCCCTGCTTGTTCAAGTACCAGACTACTGACATATTGTCTGTCTGAATTGCAATCGTTCCTAGGGGAAGAGAGTCCTGGAAGTACTTCAACGCCAAAAGTACTGCTCTCATCTCCAGAACACTGACATGCAGATGCGACTGTTGATCCGTCCATGTGCCTTGGGCAGTCTTTCCCTGAAAATGCCCCCCCCCCACCCTATCAGGGAAGCGTCCATGGTCACAGTGGCTATTGGAGGGGGTAGTACAAAGGGGCATCCTATGGTTACATGAAGAGACGTCAACCACCACTGGAGATCTCTCTTGCTCAAGTTTGTAATTAAAATCATGTGATTCACTGGAAGTTCCTGATAAGACCATTGAGTGAACAGCTGCCATTGAAGAATCTGCATATGCATCCTTGCTAACGGTATGGCCAGGATCGCTGCAGCCATCAAACCCAAAACTTTTAGAACTTCTGCAGCTGGTGCTCTGTCTTTCGATACCAATGAGCTTACATGCTGGTGAAGGAGAAAGACTCTCTCTATTGGTAGTCGAAGAATGGTGGTTGAAGAGTCTAACTCTGCCCCTATAAAAACGATATGCTGCGATGGCAACAAGGCAGACTTTTCTGAGTTGACTGTAATGCGTAAGTGATTGCAGAATGTAAGAGTGTATTCCCTTGCCTGAATCAGTTGATGCCTGGTGGTGGAGGCAAGGAGCCAATCGTCTAGGTACAGAAATACCTGGAATCCTAGACGCCTCCGGTGAGCCGTGACCACTGCCATGCATTTGGTGAACACTCTGGGGGCTGTAGTAAGACCAAAGGGCAGGGCTCAAAATTGATAATGATTGGCTCCCAGACAGAAATGCAGGTGATCTCTGGATGGCCTGGCCATTTTTATGTGGTAGTACGTATCCTTAAGATCTATCGAGCACATCCAATTATCTTTCCCTAAAAAGGGAAGTATAGACTGTAGCGTGACCATCTGGAACTTCTCTTTCTTCACAAACTGGTTGAGTCTGCTGAGGTCCAAAATGGGTATCCAGTCCCCTGTTTTCTTTGGAACCAAAAAGAACCTTGAGTACATTCCGGATCCTGTTTGGTCTGCTGGGACTGGCTGGATAACTCTTTTTTTCCTAGCAACTTGTGGACCTCTATAGTTGCTTGTTCCCTGTAACTGGGTGGAACGGCCGGGATTCTTCTTGTGGGTGGGAAAGGAGTGGAGAACGGTATGAAATACCCTCTGGAAATAATACTTTGTACCCAGCTGTCATTTGTTATATCTCGCCAGGCGTCTGGGTACAATGATAAGTGACCCCCGACTACCTCCGGAGCAGGACAGACGGGCCTCATTTCAGGAGCGCTGATAGGGTTGACCAGAGAAGTGACCTCTGTCACCCTGATGTTGTGGGCCCTCTCTGCCGCGAGGGCGGCGTCTTCCATTATTACCCCCTCCTCTGCCCCTGGGGGGGGGGTCACCACGTGTGTCCTGAAAGGCTCCTTGGGCTTCTCAGAACCACATCTTTGGGGTAAGGCCGAGTAGGGGTGGAAAAACAGACTCCGATGGCAGAGTCTTTCCCTCCTGTTCACACCTGGTCAAGGTTTCCTTCACTTTAGGCCCAAAGAGAGATGAGCCATCAAAGGGGGTGTTCACGAATGAAGACTTAAAGGGCTCCGGGAAGGAACACAAGCGCATCCAGGAATGTCTCCTGAGAGTAATTCCTGTACCTGCTGCTCTACTCGTCCCATCAGCTGCATATGATATGAGACGCATGGACGAGTTCACAATGGAATTTAGGGCAGCAAGCTGGGCAGCAACTTTATCGGAAGTCCCTGCAGCTACAGTACCCTGAAGAGTATCTCCCAACTCCTTAAGGAGATGTCTTTGCAGCCTAGTGAAATGGGTCAAATAGTTCAGGGATCGGAGTGTAAAAGTCGCTGAAATAAACATGCTTTTCCCATATCTATCCATGATCCTCGACTCTCTGTTAGGAGGATAGATAAACGAGGAAATCTCAGACATTTCCTTTACGGTGGCCGCCACCACCATGGCATCAACAAGGACCCCTTTGGACAAAAAAGATTTATCTACGGGGGCAAAAATAAACTTGTTAGGCCTCCGAGGGACAGGCTCTCCATGGACTCCGGTGACTCCCACGCCCTCCGTGAGACCAGCTGCATGAGCTCATCAAAGGACGGAGACAGTCAAGAGGTGGAAGGTTGAGACCCGAAAGCCATCAGGAGAACTGACTCGTCCTCAGTAGAGCTTTTGGACTGCCAATCACCCCTCTGCCTAAGAATCTTGAGTATCTCCACAAAGGAGATACCATCAGAAGGGGATTGTGGGGACCCTTCTGACTCATTCAAGTTAGTGTCAGATGTCAAAGACTCCTGTGGGGAGTCCAAGTGTCTCCTCTTGCACAATCTCTTCCTGGGGACCTCCTCAGTGGGAGCCTCTGGGGAGGTCTCAGAAGAGCAGGGGGCACCCTGTGGGGCTACCTGAGGCTCAGGGTCTCTATGCCTAGTCTGGAGGATGGAAGCAGAAGTGGACACAGGCGCTTTAGGGGAAGAGGAAGCCAGATCTGGTGTCAAGGATGTCTTTGGGGACAAGGCTCTCCTCACGGCTTTGAAGGCATCATGGCTCCGATGAGGAGGAGTCGGCGGACCTGAAGGAACAGCCAGCCCCTCCCGCACAGAGGCCGCGGGCTCCGAGCCGAAGACCTGAGAGGAAGAGTTGGCACTGACAAGTCGTTGCGACTGTCCTCTCTGGACCTGACAGGAGAGTGTCGGTTCCTAGAGTCCCTGGTCGGCGCAGAGGACACCGGAGCAGGTCTCAGCTCCAAAGGCTCCATGATCAACAGGTTGGCCCCCTCTGGCTCCGACGGTCCGGTAAGGTTCGGAGGAGGAGCAGTCAAATCCAGGGTAGACGTCTTCGGTTTCGATGCTAGGGTCGGAGCAGACAACAATTTAGCAAGGCCTGGTGCCCATAAGAGCTTCTGCACCAATCGGTCCATATCCAAATCAGAGAGGCTGACAGAAGACCTAGGAGTGCACCGACGGTGCCAACTGAAGAAGTGGAGATGCAGGTCTTTCAAATACCGGCTCCAGAGCTGTGGGCCAGCTCCGAAACGAGAAGACAGTCGACTCAGAGATCTGTGGAGCCGATGTCCCAGGATCTTCCACTGTTTTGGACTTTTTAGACACTTTAGATTCTTTGGAGTCCCCTGAAGACTTGGAGGACTTGCTGGCCCCATCCTGGTCACTCAATGTTTCCTGAAAAGGATGCTTCAGCAAGCCTGTCAACTAATTTTCTTTTACTCTCCAATAAGACCCTGGAAGAAAGGACTAGCAAATACTACAGGACTCCTGCAAATGCACAGCACCTAAGCAATAGACACACTGAACATGACCATCAGTCATAGACATCTTTTTCCCGCAGTCTGGACATTTCTTGAACCCAGACTATGGGTGCTTGTCCTTGTCCTCAGACATATCCCAAAAACAAATACCTTAGGCTAAACAAACAACAAACTGCCTTAGGCTTACAGTAACAAAGCAAACAGAAAAGCCTAATAAAACACAGTTAGTATAATAATATATATAAAGAACCACACCTAGGCTCAAAGCACACAAAGCCCAGAGAACAGCCAAATTTACAGATATGACTGCACAAAAAACACACGCACACACACACACACACTATAACAAAGGCCGAAAGAAGGGCCAGCACTAGCTAAATGTATATATCTATGAGAAGTAATCAACTAGGCCGAAACACAAGGCCACTACAAACTACTAAACTACATTAATAATAAACAAGGGAAAAGGGGAGCTTGTAAGAAGCTACACAAACTACTGTAATAACTATTGAAGAATAGAAAAAAATTTTTTTTAAAAAAACTTGCGAAAACGTTAATTTTGCTGAAAAATGGCTCAAGCGAAACTGGAACCTCTGATCCGTGCAGCGGCAAACTAGATCTGAGGTAATTCCAGCAGTGCATCATGGGATATGGGGCTTGGTCTGGAGCTAATGGTAAACCTTGAGCTTTGCAAATGGCTGTATCGGAGCTGATGGATCAGCACCGAACCCATTAGTAAAGAATGAACGGTGATATTGAACAACTTCACATTCAAACATCTATTGTTATCGGTAAGTAGAACTTACACAAATGTACTACGTTCTTCATTCTCACTGCTGCAGCAGCCTAAGCACAGATTTTCAAAGATTACCCTACCTGGTAGGAGGAAGAATAAGGGTCCAGGAGACCCAGGAGAATGGTCCTAGCAATGCCTCTCTTGGACCTAGAGAAGGAATCCGGTTTTTAACTTTTCTGAAGGTATGAACAGAGGACCAAGTTGTTGCCTCTAGAATATTTCTAGAGTTCACCCCTTTCCAGTATCCCATTGAAGAGGACAAGGCCCTGGTAGACTGTGCCTTAACTTTGCCTGGAACAATTAAACCATGGTGGAAATAGCAAACACACAATAGCAGAGGACAACTATCTGGATACAGTCAGTTTAGACGCAGGTTGGCCTTTCTTAATCCAAACACAGGAAAAAAGAAGTTATGTCTTACCATAACGTTCCATCTGAGTTGTTGATCTTCTTCCAGTCACTGATGGGTTCAGTTCCAAGCCCTCAGAACCAAGTCGGCCTTATACCAAGCTTGCGTGCACCAAAATTCTCGAGCTAAGCTGCTATCCACAATGCCCTTTACTCAGTTACCTCAGATTGAGTTTGCATGCAACATATAGAAGAAGAAATAAGTCAGAGGCCATCTCTGCGCAGAAACCCTAATACACCACAAAGACCCAGAAGATCCGCCAGGAACCCTTGGAGGGGGTCGGTGGGAAGGTGTGATGACTGGAAGAAGATCAACAACGTTATGGTAAGACATAACTTTTTTTTATCTGAAGATGTTAATCATCTTCCTATTCATCACTGATGGGACTGAGTCCCCAGTTACTTGGAGAACCTCGGTGGCCCTTATGGAAGGACATTCCAGAGAACCACTGAACCAAAGGCCGCTCTTCCCCTGGAGATCAGATCCAATTTGTAAAGTTTGATAATGGTGTGTGGCTTAGCCCAAATGGCAGCTGCACAAATGTCATCCATGAAGGCCCTAGAGTGGAAGGCAACTGATGCTGCAACAGCCCTAGTTGAGTGAGCTGTGATTTGACCAGGCTTAGATCCCTCCGTAAGTGAATAAGTGAAGTCAATGCAATCCCTGAGCCATTTAGACAAAGTAACTTTCGATACTGCACCTCCCATTCTAGGGCCCGCAAAGGAGATGAAAAGTTGGTCCGACTTGCGAAAGGATTTAGTTCTGTCCAGACAGAAACGTAATTGTCTATGAACTTCCAAGGAATGTAGGCAGTATTCTCCCTTGTTAGAGTAATTTGGGAAAAACACAGGGAGCTCAATGGACTAATTGATCAAAAAGTCAGAAACCACTTTGGGGAGAAAGGATGGGTTAGTATGAAGTGATAGTCTGTCTTTATGAGGGTAGCCTAATGGTTAAGGTGTTTGCCTTACAAACACAAGGTGCTGGGTTTGAGTCTCACAAGGGATAATTGGCTAGGCTTACAATGGCTCGCAAGGGTAATTAGCCTAGTATGAACCTATGAATCAGATAAGAGCTCTTGATACTTAATGCTTGTAATTCAGAAATTCGTCTGGCTGAGGTTATAGCCACCAGAAATAAGGATTTCCATAACAGGAATTTTAGATCACATGTCGCAGCCAGCTCAAAAGGGGGCAGAGAAAGAGACTGTAGAACAAAGGACAGATTCCATGCCTCCACCGGCTGCCTGATAGGAGGCCTGCTGTGGAAAATACCCTTGAGGAAAGTCTTGCAAAAGTGAGAGGAAATAAGTGGGACTCCATCTGACCTGTTATCTAAGTTGGAAACAGCTGCTAGATGGACTCGAATGGTGGAAGCTGAGGCCCCCTTGTCGAACAGTTCAGCTGGATAATGAAGAATAGTGGCTACGGGGGCTGAGAACGGGTCTAGCTTCTGATTATGTGACCAAATAGAGAATCTTTTCCATTTGTCCCTGTAAAGTTTCCTGGTGGATGGTTTATGAAAGGCTAAGATAATATCACGTACGGGTGAAGAGAGGGTTTCCTGCCTGGCAACTAACGGAAGTGGAGAAACCAAGCTGTCAGCTGGAGAGTGGACAGATTCAGGGGAGTCAGCCCTTGTGGGTGAGATATGAGGTCCTGACAACTGTCTAGGATCTAAGAAGGTTGTAACAGATGAGGTCGAAGGAAGGGAAACCACACTTGATGAGGCCAGAACGGGGCAATGAGGATCACTTTGCTTCTCAACTGAATAGCTTTTCTTAGAACAACGAGGATCAGAGGAATTGGAGGATAAGCATAAAGGAGACCCGTGGGCCAATCGTGAATCAAAGCGTCTCTCGGTGACTCCCCGAGAGGGGGAATGAGGGCAAAGTAGCTGCTGCATTTCGTGTTTGAGGGGGAGGAGAAAAGGTTGCAGCATGGCTGGACCCAACGGCTGAACATTTCCGCCGCCACACTCGGGTTGACAGACCACTTGTGAGGGTGGAGAATGCATCTGCTCAACCTGTCCGCAATCATGTTGGAGCTTCCTGGGATGTGCGTTGCGATCAGAAAGCGGTTGGAAGCTATCGCCCACTGCCAGATCCTCATGGCTTCATGACATAGGGGGTAGGATTTGGTCCCTCCCTGTTTATGTACCAGACCACAAACATGTTGTTCAACTAGACAGAAATCGTGCCGGATGGAAGGAGTGGATGAAAAGCTTGCAACGTCAATAGCACCGCTCTCAACTCCAGGACATTGATATGCAAGTTGACCTTTACATCGGACCACATGCCTTGGACTGACTTTCCCTGGAAGTGGACCCACCACCCCATCAGGGAAGCATCCGTGGTCACCGTGGTGCTGGGCTGGGGTGACACCAAAGCTTTTCGGTCTGTACTCATCCATCGCAGGAGATCTTGTTTACATGTGCTGGTGATGAGAATCAGTGAGCTCAGGGGGTAAAGATTGGGTATCCACTGGGCCTGAAGGAGCCATTGTAGTAATTTCATGTGTAGTCTGGCTAAGGGAACAATAGGGATGGCTGCAGCCATAGACCCCAAGGCTTGATGAACTTCCCTTGCAGACACCTTTCTTCGACAGAGTATCACTTGAACTTGTGCCCTTAGTCTCTGAAGCCTGTGAAGAGGAAGTGAGATCAGGCTCGACTGGGTGTTGAATATTGTCCTTATAAATTCCACTTGTTGTGAGGGTTGAAGGTTGGATTTCTCCCAATGTATGGTGATGCCCAGGGACTCCGCTAGAACCAGGTGTAGCAGAGGGCCCTGACCAGAAGATACTTGGTGGGGGAGTAGAGGAGCCAATCATCTCAGTACAGAAACACTTGGAATCCCTGAAGTCTCAGATGAGCTGTTACCACTGCAAAGCATTTTGTGAACACTCTGGGGGCCGTCGAGAGACCGAAAGTCAGAGCTCTGAAGTGATAGTGATTGGCTCCCAACCGGAAGCGAAGGAGGCTCCTGGAACGCTTGTCCATCTTGATATGGTAATACGCATCCCGGAGATCTAATGAGCACATCCACACACCCTCCCGCAGAAAGGGAAGGATGGTTTGAATCGTGACCATGCGGAATTTGGTCTGAACTACCGATTTGCTTAGTTGGCTGAGATCCAGAATGGGCCTCCAGTCCCCTGTTTTTTTGGCACCAAAAAGAATCTCGAGTAGAACACTGATCCGCACTGATCTGAAGGGACCTGTTGGATGGCTCATTTTTGACATAGCTTTCGTATTTCGGAAGCTGCCACCTCCCTTTGACTGGATGGAACATTGGGGAAAGGATTTCGGAGGTCTTGGATAAGATATTAGGGGAATATGGTAGCCTCTGGTAATGATTCTCTGCACCCACTGATCATTTGTAATGGAGAGCCATACAGCTTGATGCAGAGAAAAACACACCCCGACTGCTTCCAGAGGAAAGCAATCGGGCAGCGCCTCAGAAGCGCTGATATGGTCTACTCGAGAAGGAATCTCTGGAGTCCTGGTTCCGGGGACCGCCTCTGCCCTGAAAGGGGCGTCTTCCATTATTGGAACCCCCTCTGCCTCTGGAGGAGTCCTCACCACGTGGGTCTCGGAAAGGACCTTGAGACTTCTTGTGCCACATCTTCCCACTCCTCTGATTCCTGGAGAAGGAAGGCTGAGGTTTAGAAAAGTGTAGGCCAATGGTAGACAAGGTCTTCCCATCTTGCTTGCACCTGGCTAATGTATCCTTGACCTTAGCACTGAACAGAGCTGATGGTTCGATAGGGGCATTTACAAAGAAGACTTGAAGAAGCCCGCGAGGTCACAAATGCGCATCTAGGTGTGGCGTCTCATGACTACGCTTGCACCCACAGCTCTAGTTACTCATTCGGTTGCGTGTGACAGCAACCTCATGGATGAATTGGATATTGACTCTAGGGTGGCAAGTTGGGAAGCAACTTTATCTCATGCTCCATTCGAAACTTGGCCTGCGAGGGTTCAGGAGAGTTCAGAGATAAGATCTCTCTGGAGCCTCATAAAATGTGCTGGAAATTTCAGAGACCTAACTGCAAAGGTCACTGACGCAAAAACTCGCTTCCCTAACCTGCCCACTGGTGGGACTCTCTGTTGGGTGTGTGAACAGCAGGACTCTCTTCTGCAAGGTCCTTTTTTGTGGCTGCTGCCACCACCATAGCGTCCACTGGGAAACCTCTAGACCAATGGGGTTGATCCTCTGGAGGGGAGAGTACTTTGTCTGATCTCTTGGGGATGGCCTCAACAGAGTCCGGGTTCTTCCATGTCCGCTGCACGATGAGCTTAACCAACTCATCGGCAGGGGGGGGGGGTCACCCAAGAAGTAGAGGGCCGAGAGCAAAAGACCTGCAGGAATACGGACTCCACAGAGGAAGGATTGAAGGGCTTCCACAGTCACCAGTCTGTTTCAGGATTTCCGTGATGTCTCCGAAGGAAACATCATCAAGGGGTGACTGTGGGGATCCCCATCGTAGTCCGTATCTTCCGTGAGGGACTCCTCTGGGGAGTCCATGTGTTTTCTCTTACTCGCCCGTTTCTGAGGGGGTTCTTTAGTGGGAGCATCCAAAGAAGACTCAGAAAGGGAAATACCC
This sequence comes from Protopterus annectens, assembly GCF_019279795.1. Lineage (NCBI taxonomy): Eukaryota > Metazoa > Chordata > Ceratodontiformes > Protopteridae > Protopterus > Protopterus annectens. The sequence continues at coordinate 1,777,327,590 of NC_056735.1, forward strand.
TGGGCAGGGGTTTCCTGGGCCTTGTGCTCTCGGAGTCCTGGGGGGGGGCCTTTGACAGATGCGGCTCAGAAGGGACTGGGAAGATAACCAAAGTAGGAGGTTTGATAGAAGCAAGCACCCTCTCCATCACCCAGAAAGCGGGCCTGCCTGAACAGGAGTGGGAGCCCGGAACCTAAGAAGACAAAATCGGAACCGGGATCACACCCCGCTCCACAAGGTCTGCCCCCAGGGATGGAGCATCAAGCAAACTCAGAGCGGTAGTCACCCTCGGATCCGAAGTCGGGATAGACAACACAATCGGAACCGATACCAGAACCGGAAGTTCCACCCCCAAGGATGAGATTGAGGGAGGGTGGGTTCCAACGGAACCGACACCCAAAGGGGCTTCAGTGCCTCAGACACTGTCGTTGTCGGCACCGAGGAAGGGGGTCCTCTAGAAAACGTCAGATATATGAGCCTTGGAACCAAGGGATCCAAGGGAGGAGAGTTATGTAGGGGTCGCTGGAGTAATAGATCCAAAGCCTGGAGTGGAACAGGGTCTAGGCAAATTTGAAATTCCCCTGGTGGTCAGCAGCTGGTCAAAAAGGCACACCACATCCAATTCTGAAAGGCTCCTGGTGGATCTCACCAATGACCCTGAAGGGGAATCCAAAAAGGGGCTGCAGGCTTGTCCGCCAAATGGGTCCACAGTCGACGAGTATCGGGTCAGTGGTGTATCAAAGAACGGCACCAACAATTCCAATTTAGAAACCGGCAACAACGGTATGGTTGGAGCAGAGAACAGGCTCGGAGCCGAAGTCGCAAGAGGGGAGGATGTCAAAAACGGCTCCAAAGTTGTTATTGGAACCAGCATCAGAGAGGAAATGGGTGACATCAGTGCAGAGACAGACAAACTGGTCGGAACCAAGATAGTAGGTGGTGCCGTAGTCATCGGTGCCGGGGTAGGCACTGACGAGGTGACCTCGGTAAGCTTTGCTGGAGCTGAGCTCGGAATCGATATAGTCGGAACAGAGGAGGCAGTATGGTGCTCTGAGGAAGACTTTTGGGCCTTGTGCTTATGGCTTTTACCTCTGTCACCATCCGGTAAAGAGGGGTCTAAGCGAGGACGTTTCTTGTCCACAGAAAGAGGGGGTGAGACCTCCATCACAGAAATAGCCTCCGAAAAAGGCGAAGCGTTCAGGCCTTTCAAAATCAATTTATTTCGACGTTCATTTGGCATCCGCTGACTGAAGCTAGCACAAATATCACACGGGGGTTTCAACAAATGCGGAACCCCCAAACAGTACACACACTCTTCATGGAGGTCGCTATTCGGAAGTTTACCACTGCAAGAAGAGCAGTGTTTAAACCTCATAGTTCCCTTCTTCTCAAACACAACAGAACACACTCTCACAGAAAAGTGGAGGAAATGAAGAAAAGAGAGAGAGGAAATACCAGCAATGGTAATAAGATACCACAAGGGTAGAAAGTTCAAAAATACCAATAATGGTAAGAAAGATACACCTGTGGGTAGAGCTGAAAATATAGAGATATCAAAGAACAAACTATAAACGGGAAAAAACTTTTACAAAAACTTGTAAATATATAAGATAAATCACTTAGCTGGAGAGCTCGGTGAAACGCTGCTATATGGCTGTGCGGCAAACGAGATGGGTAACTGAGTAAAAGGCATTGTGGGTAGCAGCTTAGCTTGAGAGTTTTGCACACAAGCTTGGTATAAGGCCGACTCGGTTCTGAGCAACCCATCAGTGATGAATAGGAAGATGATTAATAACTTCAGATCAAACATTAGCCTTCCTAACAGACTTGGTTCTGTCAAAGTAGTACGAGTGCCCTGTGCACATCCAATGTAAAATCTGTTCTCCCTTGGTTTTCGTCTGTAGTAAGACAACTGGAAGATTGATGGCTTGTTTTAAGGTAAAATCAGAAACATGTTTAGACATGAATGAAGGATTTATGCATTATTTGATTCTATCCTTGTGGAATACCAGATAGAGTTCATACACAGTGATAATATGCAACTCAGACACTGTCTGAAGATGTCAGAGCAACAAGTAAAATGGTTTTCAAAGTAATAAACTGCACGTCTGCCTGAAGGGCTACTCCAAAAGTAGCTTAGGCCATTTTTTTCTAGAACAAAACAGAGATCCCAAGGAGGAAGAATTTGCTTGTAAGGAGGGTCTTATGTGCAACACTCCTTTAAGAAACTGTTTGATTACACACATAAAAGAAAAGGATCCGCAAGCAGACAAGCTGAGATGGCTGCAAGATGCACCGTGATGGAAGCATATGAGAAACCTGCTTTAAGTAGCTCACACAAACATTTGAGAACTAGAGGTGCTACTTCTTTTTCGGGACCCCTGTGACTGTAAGGCACCAAGTAGAAAATCTCTTCCATTTGCCAACATAACACTTTCTAGTAGCAGGCTTTCTTCCCTCCTTTAGTACCTGATGCACATTTTTGTGAAAAAGGTGCCTACAAGGTAATAAAATTTAATCATCCAGGCCTTCAGTTATAGTTGATTCAAGTCAGGGTGAATCACACTCCCACTGTGCTGTGTAAGTAGATCCAGTCTACGATGAACCCGTGGTAATTGCCCTTTCTTGTGCAATTCCATAAGAAGGGAGACCCAATTTTTCCTGGGATAAATGGGAGTTACCAGAATGAATTTTGGCAGTTCTTTTGGAATCTTTAGAAGTACCTTGGAAGTAATTGGAAAGGGTGGAAAAGCATACAAGAACATTCTCATCCAAGGGAATGACAGAAAGTACAGTTGTGTACACTTACCATAAATGTAGATGTTCGAGTGTATTCACTGTTGCAGTCATCACATTTGGGTTATCTGCTTGCAGTAGCCCTCAGTCGGCCTGATTATAAAAGTCTTGGGTCCTGCATTGCTTGCTGTCTCATCTTCCGTGACATCAGGTAGTCACTGGTGTAAAGCATGCAGCCGACACCATTACATCATTTTTTCTTGCCCCAGATGGCAGGTGCCCCCCTTAATGGGAAGCAATTAAAAGCTTTTAGGTATAGTAGAGGAAAATAAAGGTATAGCCAAAAGAAGTCAGGAGGCTGGAGGGAGGGTAACCAGGACTCCAACAGTAAATACACTCAAACATCTACATTTATGGTAAGTGTACACAACTGTACTATGTTCTTCGTGTTTCACTGTTGCAATCATCACATTTGGGTAGATTCCCAAAACTAAGGCTGGGAGGAGTAATTTAGATAGCATTAGGACCAGCAATAATGCCCTGCAAGACTGCAGTGGCAAAGCCAGCTCTGGATTTAAAGAAAACTGGCACATGGTAATGCTTGGTGAAAGTATGTTCTCCAGGTAGCAGCTTCCAGGATGTCTCTGGTAGGGACACCTCTGAGAAAGACTGTAGAGGTAGATGCAGCCCTGGTTGAATGGGGTCTAATCCCCTGTGGGACAGGTTTTCCATGGTGCTTATAGCAGAAATGAATGCAATGGCCTGTCCATTTAGAAATGGTTTGCTTTGAAACAGCCTTCCCCTCTGCCCCTGCAGCAAATGCCACCAGCAGTTGTTAAGATTTCCTTTGAGGTTTAGTCCTGTCCAAGTAAAATCTAAGTTGTCTGTGCACATCTAAGGAGTGCAGTATTCGTTCCCCTTTGTTCTGTGGATTAGAAAGGAAGGTTGGCAAATGAATGGACTGATTAAGAGCCACAAGGGACACCACCTTGGGCATGAAAGAGGGATTGGTCCTGAGGGACACCCTGTCCGCATGAAAGATGATAAAAGGCTCCACTGCCATAAGGGCCTGTAATTCAGATGCCCTTCTTGCTGAAGTGATTGCTAAAAGGAAAGCTGTTTTCCAGGAAAGGAATTTTAACTCTGCAGTTGCAGCTGGCTCAAAAGGAGGAAGAGTGAGTTTTTCCAATACAAAATTAAGGTCCCAGGCTGGAGTTGGGGCTCTCCTGGATGGTCTTAAGGTTTTTGCCCCTCTGAGGAACTGCTTGAGCAGTGGGTGAGAAAAGAGGCGTGGTTCTGTGTTGTAATGAGCTGAAATAGCTGAGGCGTGAATTTTGATGGAGGAAAAGGAAAGGCCCTTGTGAAGCATCTCAGTTAAGTATTGAAGAATCTGAGGTAAACTGGGCACTGCTATGGCCATCCCTTGAGTTTGGTTCCAGGCACATAATCTTTTTCCATTTGTCAGCATAAGATTTTCTAGTACTAGGCCTCCTTGCCTCCAAAATGACATCCAACACTTGTTTACAGAGAGATGGTAACAGAGAGATTAGGTAATTAGCCAGGCTGCCAGGTTCAGGATTTGAAGCTGGGGGTGCAGAATCTGGCTTGCCTGCTGAGACAGCAGGGTAGGGGTCTGAGGTAGGTGCCATGGGGCCAGCTGTGACACACTGTGCAAGAGGGGGGTACCAGTGTTGGCGTGGCCAGTCTGGTGCAATCAGTATCATCCTTGGTTTGTCCTGTTTGATCTTTAGTAGTACTGTGGAGAGGAGAGGCAGATGAGGAAAGGCATAAACTGATAGATTTTTCCAGCTGAAGGACAGAGCATCCAGTTTCCAAGCTTGTTTGTGGGGAGTCCTTGTGCAGAATTTGTCCAATGGGGTAGTTCTGGGTGGAGGCAAACAGGTCTATATCTGGGATCCCCCATTTGTTGGTCAAAATGTCGAAAGTCTTTGGTTCCAGTTTCCACTTGTGTGGGTCCATGAGATTTCTGCTTAGTTCGTCTGTCAGTGTATTTAGTTTTCCTGGCTGTAATTGAGCCTGAAGATGCACTTGGTAGCTGAAGGCTGTGTTCCACAGAGCCATGGCTAGTCTGCAGAGGGGGTAAGAATGGGTACCCACCTGCTTGTTTATGTACCACATGACAGTGGCGTTGTCCATCTTTACCATTAATTGTCCTGAAAGAATGTGGTCCTTGAAGGCTGTCAGAGCATTTTGTACAGCTAACATTTCTTTTTGATTGATATGCAGGTGCATTTGACTTGGGTCCCATTTGCCCTGAATGCAATGCCCTGCCAAGTAAGCCCCCATGCATAGTCTGATGTGTCTGTTAGGGTTTGGGTGGCAGGGAGTACAGTGAATGGCAGTCCCTTTTTTTTTGTTGGCATGCCTCTGCCCACCAAAGGAACTATCTGTAGACAAGGTATGCTATGAATCATTGATTCTAGATCCTGAGAATGTTGACACCATAGGCTTTTTAGATACCACTGTAGTTTCCTCATATGCAGTCTTGCATATGGAATTAGTAGAATGCAGGAGGTCATGAACCTCAGGGCTTGCAGTATTTCCCTTGCAGATAGCTGGGTCTTTGTGGCCAATAGCCTGAAGTACGCTGTCAAATGAACTTTTTTCTCTGACGTGAGGTAGGCCCATCTGTGAAGTTGTATTAAAGCTTGCTCCTAGGAATACAATTTGTTGGCAGAGTACAATATGTGATTTCTTTTCGTTTATGGTGTACCCCAGAGAAGTTAGCAATTTCTTTACAAATGCCAGATGATTTAATAGTATGTCCTGGCTTTCTGCCTGAATTAGACAATCATCCAGGTATGGGTATATTTGAATATTTCTTTGCCTGCAAAATGCAATGACTGGAGCTAGGCACTTTGTGAATACCCTGGGCACAGTGGACAAGCTAAAGGGCAGTGCAGAGAACTGATAATGCATGTAGCCTGCACTGAAGCGTAGGTATCTTCTGCAAGATTCCCTTATTGGGATGTGCAGGTAGGCTTTCTTTAAATCCAGTGTTGCCAACCAGGCATCCCTGCCTAGCATGGGAAGAAGCTGATGAAGAGTTAGCATCTTGAATTTTGGAATTACCAAAAATGTGTTTAGGATAGACAGGAATCGTCTTTTCTTGGTACAAGGAAAAGTCTTGAGTAGAAACCTTGCCCCCATTCATCTTCTGGAACAGGCTGAATAGCCCTGATGCTTAAAAGAGAGAACTTGCTTTTGAGCCTCTGCCCACTGATTTGGGGGTAGGTCTGGCCAGCCGTTTGGGATTGGTAAGCAGTGGAAGTGGAATCTGTACCTTTGGGAAACTATACTTAAAACCCATTTGTCCTGGGTAATGACTTCCCAATTTTTTGTATGCAGGGCAATCTTCCCCCTTAAAGGAACAGTCAGTTGAACAGGGCTTGGAAGGTTTAAAGTAAAGTCACTGAGACAGTTTACCATAGGGGGGATTCTTACTACTCCCTGCTTTGGAAGTGGGAGCACCCCACTGCTTAGGTCTGTGTGTACCTTGGGAATGAAGCCTGGGTATTCTGCTGGTTCTGGGTTTGGACTGAGAAGGCCTGGAAGAGGTAGGAAATGACCAGTTCTTAGAGGGCCAATGCCTACTAAATCTGGAAGGTTGTACTTGCAGGAAATATTTAACAGTTTGCATAGATTTAGCTTTTTCCTCCATCTTTTCAAGTACTACTTCTGCTTTGTCGCCAAACAGGCGGTCTTGGTTTAAAGGAGAATCCAGTAATTTAGCTTTAACATGATCTGGCAAAGATAGCTCCTTAAGCCAATCATGCCTTCTAAGTACAGACCCAGTGACAGCAGCCCTGCAAGATGCCTCTAATGAATCAAAACCACATTGCAAAGTAGGTTTTCCAACTTGTTTGGCAGAATGCATAAAATCCTGTAATTCTTTAATTTTCAGCACAGTCAGGAATCAACATCATTTTCTGTTTAAGCAATCCAATAATATGCTGCTGATACTTTAACATATGAAACTGGCAGTTTAAAGCCCTAATGGTCAAAGTTGCAGAAGTGTATACATTCTTAACCCAATCTATCCAGTGCCCTGGAATCTCTATCAGAGGGGGTAGGGTTTTTGGCAGTAATAGCCTTAATGCCCTTGAGTCCCTGTGAAATGGTCTCAGGATCCACAGTAGGATTTTTAAAGAGGAACTTGTGAGAGTCTGGTACCCTGTAACACCTATCAGGTTTTCTGGGAGCAGGAGGTAAAGTGTCAGGGGCCAGGCTAGATTCCAAGAAGGCATCATCTACAATGCCCAGTACAGGAGGGATAGCTGAAGGCCTGTGTTGCGGCAGGAGTAAGAATTTCCCTACGCCTCTTTTTGGAGTCAGAGTATCCTGGCTTTCCCAGCAGAAATGCTCCCCAAGAGTATGCAAGGTTTCATCAAAAGAGAAATCCTCGGGGGGGGGGGGGGGCAAAGGGAATGGAGTCATCTGCATCAGAATCCTCATAGGCAGATAAGGGCAAATCCTGGTCATCACAGAAAACAGAAATTTCAGAAACCTGAACAGAACAATCAGAAGGAAAATCAGTTCTAGGTCTCTTAGAGGGAGAAGGGTGGCTTCCCCTGATTAGAGTAATAAGGTCTTCAGCCATTCTTATAATTTGTTTTTTAGGCATAGGGGCCTGACCATGCAGTCTGGGTGTCGTTTTTTTAGGCATAGATCGAGCTTTAGGCCTTGAAGAAGAAGATGGCGTCAGTTTAATATGCAAGTCACTAGGCCTGAATACACCCTCAGAAGCCGGTGCCTGCACAGCAGCTCCAGATTCATTCAAGGTAGAGACATCCGCAGGTTCCACAGTTGATAAAACATCTTGCGGCATACCGGACTCCGAATGGGTCTCAGTAGAGGCCTGCGAATCTGAAGTAGTGGGTATCAGGGGCTGTGAAAGTGCCTGAGTACTGGAGAACTGGCGACTATAGCTTAGGAGAAGCGTCGTTGGCAGCTTTAGACCTATGCGGTCTGTCTCTGTCTTTATCTTTGCATTTTTCGGAACGTCTGTAGTCGGGTGGCTTACTGAAGCCATTTCTGGATAACTGAACAGAGTACCAAAATATTTGGATGTGAAAATGAACAGACGACGAACAGTACGAGGTTTGAATAAGGCACAAAACTGACAGCAAGGTACATCGTGGTCTGGGCCTAAGCAAGGAATGCAGTACGAATGAAAATCTTTATGAGGTATTTGCTTTCCACAAGAAATACAATTGTTAACTTTTACTGACATCGGTCTAGAGCAAGAAAAAGGATCAGCAACGGGGTACTTAGCTTAGTTGAAGACTTCGGATCTGAAACTCAAAAACGAAAATTTCAGGAGTCGGCTGACCGGCACTTGTGAACTGCTTCTGCTTCAGGCACCGTACGGCAAAAAAGACTGATGTAATGGTGTCGGCTGCATGTTTTATACCTCTGACTACCTGACGTCATGGAAGATGAGACAGCAACCGACGCAGGACTCGAGACTTTGATAATCCGGCCGACTGAGGGCTACTGCAAGCAGATAACCCAAATGTGATGACTGAAACAGTGAAACACGAAGATCATCATCTATTCTCTATGCTTGGCTGTAAGGAGTTCTCTAACAAAATGTTTTTAGCTGTATGTTTTGCAATAAGGTGAACAGATCTACTGGAGGCATTCTCCACATCTGGATTAACTCATTAACCCAGAGTACCTTCTCATGGCGCCTCTGTGCTTAACACCGAGCGCGCCATGAGAAGATACAAATTGGAAGCTGTTAGCCCCGAGTGCCTTCCACAAGTGCGAGAAACTGCAGTGCCGATTTGTAGTTGAGCTTAATGTAAAACATGCTGAATTGTAACTGAACTTGTAATTTACCTTATGTAGTTACAATTCAGCGTGTTTTTATATTAAGGTCACATTAAACTTTTCGTAGAAAATCTGCTTAAAAACTTAATGAGAAAGCAAGTGGAGGCAGCCAATCGGATTCTTGCAATCCAAGCCTCCACTTGCGTAACACCTCCACTCCCAACTTAATTTCTCTCCTTTTCGTGAGCTGTCCGTTTTAATTTAGCATGAAAGTAAGCAAACCAAGCATCAGACTGTCAGTGCTTTACTGTGAACAAGATTGGTAAGTTAATGCAAAATCTGGTGTTAACTAATTAATCAGAGTAACGTGTATTTTTAGTACCGGGTTTTGGAACTTTGTCCCTCAGTTAATTTGCCTTTGCCCATAATTACTGAGCAAAGAAGCCGATAAGTTATGTAACTGAACACTCGTTGTGTCATAATATTTTCATATTACTGTTTTGTTATTTTAGCCACAAAGGAGGCTAAAACTGTGCACATCTGTATGCACGTTTAACTCGTATGTCAGTTTGGCAGAAAAAAATATGCAGTTGCTTGTAAAATCTGTTGGCAAAAAAAAAAAAAACACGGATCACCGATACAGGTAGGAATAAGGGGTACTGCAGGGCGACAATTTATTCATGTTAATTAACAATGGTTTGGCCTGAAAGAAAAATACAGTTTTAAGTTTGTCTGGTCGTAGGGAAGCCAGCCTTTTTTTTTTGATGAGCCATGTAGATTTTCAGTTTGCAATTGGAACACAATCTGTTTAACTATACTGCCACTGCTGTGTTTTCGCTGGCATGCTTTTTCGGAGACCACAGGTTGTTTCTTTGTCTACTTTGTTATGGAATTCCTGAAGCAAAAGCTTGTAAAGTGCTCTCACTTGTCCCTTACGTTGACTTTTTTAGACAGTTATGTAGTCGCAAGTAAACATCACGCAAATCTGAGTTCGAGTGCCGGTTTTGTTTTCAGAAGCATGTATTGCATATTTGGTGAGATTTGTAGTTTGTTCTCAACCCCATTGTGTAATTTAACTTTTGAAAGAACACACTATGTAATTTAGTTAAATTGATGTTAGTTCAGAGTCCCATAGTTAATTGATGGCTGCTGTCAACATCCTGGATCTTGGCAATCATGCGTCGGGCATGTTGGAAACTACTCGACACAAGCAGTACGCATTATTGTATTTGTGTGTTTTGGTTGACTTTCTGTCGTAGTTTTTCAGTATGCACAATAGTGGGTGCACACTAATGTTGTATAAACTGAACTAGCTTGTAGTAAACGCTGTGGTACATTACTAGTGCATGTTGTGGTTTTACTATTCTGCAGCGGTGTGGGCTGCCCTGTTTGGAATTGGGGTTACTTTTGATTATTCAAGTCTAGTAACCCATTTGATATGTACTTTTTTTTTTTTTGGTTACCCTTTGCATAATGCTATATTCACTTTTTAGTGGGTGAATTTGTGCAAAGTGTTTTTTCATATACCATGATTTATCTCTTAATACTATTTGTAATGTTTATGGTATTGCACCAGTTTGAGAGTGTAGTAGTGCTGACAAGCATCAACATGTTGTAGCACTATTATTACAACATGCTTGATTAGGGTTTGCTACCATTTCAAATGGCCAAAGTGGGACATTTTTTGTATAAACATCAGATTTTACAGGCCGACACATATCCGTGGTCAGTACAAAAGTTAGAACTTAAATTTTCTGCCTAAATAAAAGCTTATTCTTGTAGCATTTTAGTTGCTTATTCTGTTTCTTATAACATTTAGGTATTTTAGATACAGAATAACTGTTTTATGCAACTATTACATAAAATATAGGAAATAATTTTGTCCTAAAATCTCAGGACATTTGCCATTTTTTAATTTTTGTCAGGACACAACTGCCCAAAGAGGGACTGTCCCTCAAAGTGGGACAGGTGGTCACCCTATGCTTGATACATGACCAGACTTGAGATGTTTGTGATGTGAACAATATCTGTGAATTGTCAGCATGTGTTTTAGATATTTTACTTGATCTTGCAGAATATCATTTGGGAAGGAAATTATATCCAAATCTAGTATTGTGAAAATTAGAACTGGGCAAAGTTCTGGGAGATTGGTATAATGGTTTAAAATGTTTTCATTATTCACACAAGATGCAGGGTTTGATTCTTACATAGTAATCTATAAACCTATTTGTAGTTACTACTGCTCATTTTTTGAGCTGTAGCAACTGGTCTTCATATTGCCGGTAGTAGCAGACTCCATTCATGTAACTGAGTGTAGGGGTGAATTTTAACATATTCTTAACCCACCTTGACCAAAATATCTTTAAAAAGTTATATTATGACTTTGTAAGGTAAATCTACAGTAGAAAGAATGGGTCTGAAGGATCTCTACAAGCCTTTGCAATCATACGAGAACCTGAAAGAGCTGTTCGATAAAAAGGTAAAGATATACATTAGGAAAGACTTTGTTTGAGGTAAAAGGAACTTGTAAACTTCCATAGGAAGTCCATATTCATGTGTAGCATTGCTTGGTTTGAGACTTGATCAAATCCTGTATCTCTTTAGTGAAAAATAGAGCTGGCAGAATGACATGCTCAGCATAACCACTTTATGGTGAATCTGGGCATTTTTATAAGGATCCGTTCTCCTTATAATCAAATCTGCTTAAGCATAACACTGCTCGAACTGTAAAAATGTAACGCTGGCATCACAGTGCCAGGGACAGTAGAAGAGTCGTAGCTCTATATATTCTTCTGAGGGAGATAATTCCTTTCACCTTTCAGAGCCTAGAGTATTATTTTCTCCATATCTGTTTATACATCAATCTAGAACTTTATGTCGTATTCAGTGTGACAATGCAGCATTTTTTTAAATATGTTCCCTTACATTATACCTGTGAAATTCTGTGTCGTAATTTATAACAATAATATTCTACATTTACTCGTAATGTAGTTTTGTAGGGAATGAATGACCTCACTTTCCTGGGAAAAGTTAAAACAGTTCATATATATATATATATATATATATATATATATATATATATATATATATATATATATATATATATATATATACACACACACAGTTCATGATGCATGTTTAAAAGAAACAAAACAGGATTATATTCCAATGTAAACTTGTGAAAACCACTATGGTTTAGTGCTTGCATTTGATATGGTGTCATATAACCTTGGAAGTTTTCAATAATGTGTCAGAAATTTACAGTATAGACATTTGTTCAGAGCTTCTTGTGTGAATTTTAAAGCTGTCATTTGCTAGATTTTATTTGTCTTCAGATGTGTTTAGTTTTAGATGGCTTTTATCTTGCTGGGTGCTGCACCTCCTACTTTTGGCCATCCTTCTGTTACAGAGCCTATTGATGTTGTGATTCCACCAAGGGTGGCTGTTATTTATTTTGGTTTAGCTGTTGGGTTGCATGGTCAGTGTGTCCAATAATACATGGGTTTCCTGGGTCACAGTGGACCTATGTCTTGCAAGTAAGTGCTATGGGATTTGGCTTATGGCACTTTCAAGATTCAAGGCATATATTGTGACCTGGCTTCTAAGAGACTACCCACAGCTCTTTTTAGTTGACACAGTCCAATGTTTTATATATATATTTATTATATTTTCTTGCACTCTTGTTTTTCTTCATTATCCAGCGGATGTTGTCAGTTGGATGCGATACTGACATCAAATCCTTCTTGCTTTGAGAAGCATTTGCTGTGCGTGAGAGCTGGAGGCATCTCAGCTGTACATATTTTCGCAGAATGTTGAGATTTCTTTGCCTCATTTATCTGGCCTGGCAAATTCTGTGTATGTTTTTATTTATTATTTATTTTTTGTCTTTTTTTTTTTTAACCTCTAGACAGGTAACCAAGATGGTGTTTCTCATAGATGCATTGTATTGCTTATGCAACGGGGTCGCCAGTGAATGCTTCATGTTGGTGATTGCAGACACTAGGAGCTATTGCTGAAGGGTAGTTCAGGGAAATACTTCGTGTTGGTGCATACATCAACATTTTAGTGTCACAGAAAAGATGTTGCATGGTTGGCTAATCCATCTGGCCATTTTGTCATCCTGGGAGCTGGCTGTGTTGTACTGAATCACTGGTAAAGTATGTCTTCTATCAGAAGACAAGCTATCTAGACTAGGTAACATGTCTTAGTATTCAACAATTTTTAGAAACGTCTAAGCAGAGTGAGAAATCCATGTTGCTGTTGTGAATGGGAATATCTTGTGAGTCAGGTGACGGGCAGCAACCCCACCAAATGTTTTTTTTGCACCAGTGGTGATTACTACAGCAAATCTGTCATAAATGAGATATGAATTGGGGTGACTTAAAATTTTGAAGAAAGGAATGGTACATGTCCTACGTCCATTTTTTATAATTTTACTGATGACTGCACATACCCTTCAACCATCCAAAAAAAATTATATTTTGGTTGATTTTCCTGTTGGTGCTTGTACATAGGAGGAAATTTTACTGAATAGTTGTTTAGGGAAAATCTTTCATTCTGGTGCCTGTGCATATATTATATTGAAGGGCTCACTTGGGTGAATTCATTTTGGTGGCTGTACATACTAGGAAATGTTACATGCGTTTCGTTTGGGTAAGCGTTTAGGTTTGGTGATTGTGCATTCCTCAACATTCTACTGAAGGGGGTTGCTTGGGTGAAGTGTTCATGCTGGTGGTAGTACATACTAGGAAATGTTACTGAAGGCTTGTTTGGTAAAACATTTTATTTAGATGCATGTATACCTGGACATACTAATGAGGATGTTGCTTGGGGAAATAATTAATTGTGTATCGGGGAAGTACATGGTCTGACTGCTGATGTGACCACTGAGCAAAATAGTTGATTGTGCCATTTTGGTGCTTGTGCATACACAATGCAAACAACTGGAGGGTTAGTGGGGAAACATAGAAATTAAGTCTGAAATTTAAATATGGTTACATTACTTAGAATACAGCACAGAAATGTAATTATAGTGTAATATGCCAGCATATAAGACATCACACACACCACTGACTAATTAAATAATGTAAAATAAGCAGACAAGAAATCACTTCTGCTTGTATTATTCTATTTGTGATTAGTAGTTGCATGAGTGAGATAAGTCATCACTTGCTGACAACTGCCAGCATGGAGCTACCATATTTTTGTGCATTTTCCTGGCTTTGTCAGTCATGTGTGCAATTTAGGTGGGAGGAAGGGCTCAGTAATATGTAAGTGTTATACTATTTTACTGAATTACTCAGGTGTTCTCTTTACTGATAATGAGTCTGTGTTACACAACAGCTGCACAAGGTAATATAATGAATGCCTAGTCAACAGGTTATGTGCAGCAATTATCACCTTTGTCTGAGCATGCATAACTTTGCAGTACTGAAAGGAAGGTCATTATCACATTAGCAATAAGTGCAGTTACAATACAGCAGTGAGTTATCACTTTTAGTAGAAGTCGTTATCACTTTGATGAATGCACAAGCCAGATTGTGTTTTTTATGTATTTGTAGTCATTGCAAGCCACCCCCTCCATTCTTCATCAACTAGCTATCCTCCAAAACCTCTGATGTTTTTATATATATGTATCTATATATATATCTATATCTATATATCTGTATATCTATATATATATCTATATCTATATATATATATATATATATATATATATATCTATATATATATATCTATATATCTATATATATATCTATATATCTATATATCTATCTATATCTGTGCATATGTGTGTATATCGATATATATGTATGTACATAATGTACTTGCACATATACACATGAATATCAGGATGGTCAGGAAGGTTCCTCTTCAGAGATTTATGCCAACTTCTCGTGTTGGTGGGTGCATCACGGGGGGCATACCCAGCCATCCATGGATCTTGTGATCGACCTGGATTGCAGTTGGGAACTTGGAGACTCTTCAGTTCAGCCCCATTGTGCTGCTGTCCTAGGTAGAAATGGCCTCAGGGCTGCCACTGTGATGCAGTGTTTCCTCCTTTCAGTCCTTATGACCATTGCCGAAAGGACACATGTACATGGAAAAGGTAGAGGTAAGGCAATCAGGAGTCATTGCTGCTACCAGCAGTCTGAGTGGGTAGCCAGCACAGGTATGGGACACTTCAGACGCATGCCCAAAGTCCCGTGCCTGTCCTAGGCATATTAGTGGAGTTGCAGTCCTTACTCTGTTTTTTATCTTCCTTTCTGTGCCCCCTTGTCAGTCGTTGTGTGTAATTTTGTGTTTTCACGGGTGGTAGGTATGTACCTCCGCAGCGTCATCACCACTTATATACCTTATGAAAAGAATAATAATGCCCCTGTGGATAGGAGTGAAGATTTGGATGGTCTAACCAGGTAATGCATTATGATATACATATATATGTACTTTTCCAATAGATCTGTCAAACATCAGTAGTAAACTGTTTGCATTTTCTTTGCTGTACAGGTTTGTCCACATTCTGACACTGTCATCAGTCAACCACTGGGAAGGCTGCGGTTTCAAATCAGGGCAATTTTTGAACACCTGCAGTTGTGGTGGCCACGTTGTCATTTTATGTGGTCGGTGGATCTACAATCTGTCCTGACAGCATCACCACAAAAGATGTTCACCTGTTCAGAAGGGATGGCGTTCACCTAACTGAGGAAGGCATTGCCTTGTTATTGACTGACATCCACAATGGTGTGAGGAGAGCTATGCAGGATTGGAAATATGCAGCTTGTGAGAAGAATGGAAAACACCCATGACCAAGTAGGGACCAGTATGGTAAGTACAACTCTATTATGAAATGTGTTGTGTAAAATATATTTTTATGAGTTTGGCAAATAACTGTGGTAAGACGCTGGTGAAGATGCTGAGAAAGAACTGTTTCAGGAGAGTGCTAGCATGTACAATCGAATATGTATTGTATGTGTATATGTATAATATTGATAGTTCCAACATATAAAAGAATTGGGCCTGTATGTTGTACACATGTGCAGATATCTGTTTGTTTCGGACTTATGGTTATGGAAATTATTATTTTTTTCATATTTTGGTAAATAACTTTGCAAGGGAGCATCTGAATATGCCAAGTAATATCTCATTTTGAAGACAGTATTGCTGGTTCTAACATGGTAAAAGAATGGTACCTGTATGTTGGACACATGTGCAGATATCAAAGTTTGTTTGAGACTTATGGTTATGGAAATTATTATTTTTTTCATATTTTGGTAAATAACTTTGCAAGGGAGCATCTGAATGTGCCAAGTAATATCTCATTTTGAAGACAGTATTGCTGGTTCTAACATGGTAAAATAATGGTACCTGTATGTTGTACTCATAGGCAGATATCAAAGTTTGTTTCCGACTTAGGTTATGGAAATTATGATTTTTTTCATATTTTGGTTAATAACTTTGCAAGGGAGCATCTGAATGTGCCAAGTAATATCTCATTTTGAAGACAGTATTGCTGGTTCTAATATGGTAAAAGAATTGTGCCAGTATGTTTGACACGTGCAGATATCAAAGTTTGTCTGAGACTTATGGTTATGGAAATTATTATTTTTTTCATATTTTGGTAAATAACTTTGCAAGGGAGCATCTGAATATGCCAAGTAATATCTCATTTTGAAGACAGTATTGCTGGTTCCAACATGGTAAAAGAATTGTGCCTGTATGTTGGACACATGTGCAGATATCAAAGTTTGTTTGAGACTTATGGTTATGGAAATTATTATTTTTTTCATATTTTGGTAAATAACTTTGCAAGGGAGCATCTGAATGTGCCAAGTAATATCTCATTTTGAAGACAGTATTGCTGGTTCTAACATGGTAAAAGAATGGTACCTGTATGTTGTACTCATAGGCAGATATAAAGTTTGTTTCCGACTTAGGTTATGGAAATTATGATTTTTTTCATATTTTGGTAAATAACTTTGCAAGGGAGCACCACATTGTGTGAAATAATGCATCATTTTGAAGACAGTGTTACTGCTTACATCATGGTAAAAGAACGGTGTCTGTGCACTGTACACACGTACAGATATCACAGTTTGTTTAGTCTTGTACGAATATGAAAATTATACATTTACAATACTTCTCATTATTATGCCCATATCTTTGCGAGGGAGCATAGTAATCACACAAATGATGCTTCATTTTGAAGCTGACATTCAGATGCACAACTTCTACACTGATATGTAGGCTCTGTCTGTTACAGGTGATGAGATATTATGCTTTGTTTATTTATCAATTATGAGAAATAATATACTAATCATATTTCTGTGAATATCTCATGAAAGGAGTGTCACACAGTTATGGTTAAAGTATCATTTTAAAGCTGACATTCATACTAACAAATTCAAATTGTATGGGTCTGCATGGTAGATAGACCAAGATATTGTGCTTTGCTTTTCCAAAAAATTTAAAAAATTGCACAATATCAGCATTCCTTGCCAAATATTTCATTATGACTTTGATATGCACTATCAACATTTACACTGTTGGAAAGGTCAGTGTCTGCTGAACAACTTTCGTGTTCACATTTTTAGTGTAGCTCTTATAGTTAAGGAGTTATGAGCATTTGTTTTCTGTATAGTATTACAAATGGATTTTCTGAAAATGAGCTCAGGCTGCTCTGTTGTTCCTATGGTGGAATTCAGCAGGCAGCTTTTCCTGAGCTGCTCTGGAGTGAATGAGTTAAGTCCTGGAATACACCTATGTTGAGTTTTCACTTGTGAAAATCTGACAAGGATCTGCTGACTCTCTCTACTACAATGTTTTGGTATGACAGAATGTAGGAGGCCTGAAGAGTCAAAGAATGCAGAAGCGCCATCTTCCAAGCCATCACTGTCAATCAGCAAAGAGGGTATAATCTTGTAACCCCATGCTTGTTGAGATATGTGCTTTGGTCTGTCCAGAGAGTCCCACATACCTTGCACTTTTACTCCCATGGGAACTGCACCCCTAGCATAATTCAGAGTCCAAATGAACAGACGTAACTGGGGTTGGATAAAGTACAGTTGTGTACACTTACCATAAATGTAGATGTTCGAGTGTATTCACTGTTGCAGTCATTACATTAGGGTTATTTGCTTGCAGGTAGCCCTCAGTTGGCCTGATCATCAAAGTCTTGGGTCCTGCGTCGGTTGCGGTCTCATCTTCCATGAAGTCAGGTAGTCAGGGGTATAAAGCATGCAGCAGACACCATTACATCAGTTTTTCTTGCCCCAGATGTCAGGTGCCCCATAATGGGAAGCAATTACATACAAGGTTACACCTCCAACAAAAAGCAAATACACCAGAAGGCTTAAGTATAGTAAGCAAGAAGAGGTATAGTCAATAGAAGTCAGGGGGCTGGAGGGAGGGTAACCAGGACTGCAATAGTGAATACATTCTAATATCTACATTTATGGTAAGTGTACACAACTGTGCTATGCTCTTCGTGTTTCACTGTTGCAGTTATTACATTTGGGTAGATTCCCAAAGCTAAGGAAGGGAGGAGACAGTTAAGAGAGCATTAGGACCAACTATTAGGGCCTGCAAGACTGCAGTGGCAAAGCCAGCTCTGGATTTAGAAAAAATTGGCAAGTGGTAATGCTTGGTGAAGGTATGTACAGAACTTCAGGTAGCAGCTTCTAGGATGTGCCTGGTAGAAACACCTCTGAGAAAGGCTGTAGAAGTAGATGCAGCCCTGGTGGAATGGGGTCTTATCCCCTGTGGGGTAGGTTTTCCATGGTGCTTATAGCAGAAATGAATGCAATGGCCTGTCCACTTAGAAATGGTTTGCTTTGAAATGGCCTTCCCCTCTGCCCCTGCAGCAAAGGCAAAGTAAAGTTTTGTACCCAACATAAATGTAGATGTCCGATAGGAATGCATCTGCAGTCCTTACAAATGGGTTGTCCTGTCGTCAGGCAGCCCTTCGGTCGGCCGGATTCCAAAGTCTGGGTCTGGCTTCGGCTGGTGTCGCACTTCACCCGACGTCATCGCTGCAGTTTTTCGGGTATAAAGCCATCAGCCGACGCCATTTTCCTCAGTGTTTCTTGCCCCAGATGCCAGGTGCCCTCTTGGATGGCTAAATTTGGATAAATGCCAATGTTTCCAAATAGTAGAGAGCAAACACATAAAATAAGCATGTATGTACATATATACAAACAAATACACCATAATAGATCCCCCCAAGCTAGCTGAAGGATGGCAAATACCCTAGGAGTACCACAGAGGGAAGGTGGGTGGGTAATCCTGACTGCAGATGCATTCCTATCGGACATCTACATTTATGGTAGGTACAAAACTGTACTATGTCCTTCAAGGATGCATCTGCAGTCCTTACAAATGGGTAGAATACCATAGCTAAACTAGGGGAGGAGGAAAAAGGAGAGATTATGGTGTAGTTAGGATCCCTTGCAAAACAGCAGTGGCAAAACCTGCTCGGGATCTAGAGTATAAAGGTAAATTGTAATGCTTGGCAAATGTATGCACGGAGGTCCAAGTAGCAGCCTCTATAATGTCCTTGGTAGCCACTCCTTGTAAAAAAGCTGTGGTAGTGGCTGTAGCCCTTGTGGAGTGAGGCCTGATGTTCTCTGGAGTTTTCTTTCCATGGTAGGAGTAACAAAATCTAATGCAATTTCCTATCCATTTGGAGATTGTCTGTTTTGAAATTGGTTTTCCTTCCTTTCCTGTTGCATATGCTACCAGAAGCTGGTCAGTTTTTCTATTGGACTTGGTCCTGTCCAGGTAGTAGCGTAATTGTCTATGTACATCCAAGGTATGCAAGAGTCTTTCTCCCCTGTTCTGTGGGTTGGGGAAGAATGTAGGTAGGTGGATAGCCTGATTTAAAGACACTCTGGATACCACCTTAGGCATAAATGTAGGATTTGTTCTCATGGACACTCTAGCTTGATGGAAGATCAGGAAGGGTTGCACTGCCATTAATGCCTGTAGTTCAGAGACCCTTCTTGCTGAAGTTATTGCCAGCAGGAAAGCAGTCTTCCAGGATAAGTATTGTAATTCTGCTGTTGCTGCTGGTTCGAAAGGGGGAAGTGTCAATTTTTCTAGCACAAAGTTCAAGTCTCATGCTGGCAATGGTGGTTTCCTGGGAGGTTTTACATTTTTAATTCCTCTCAGAAACTATCTGAGCAGAGGATGAGAGAAGACAGGAGGATCCAAGCTGTATTCTGCTGAAATAGCTGATGCATGTATCTTGATGGAAGAATAGGACAGGCCTGTATGGAAGAGCTCTGCCAAGTACTCCAGGATGTTGGCTATGTTTACCAGTGCCACATCTTCTCCCTTTGCAGTACTCCAAATGAGATATCTTTTCCATTTTGCTGCATAATTCTTTCTTGTTGAAGGTCTATGAGCCTCCAGGATTATGTCTTTAACCCTTTGGGATAAATTTGGGTTAATTGCTCTTATGTAATGTTCCAGGCAGTTAGCTGCAGAGTTTTCAGGTTTGGATGCAGGATGTTGTAGTTGTTCTGTGTTAACAGTAATGGGATCAGGGGTAGTGTCCATATTTGTTCCCGAGACATGCTCCTTAGCAATGGGTACCAATGTTGTCTTGGCCAGTCTGGAGCTATCAGAATGATCCTTGGACGTTCCTCTTTGATCTTCAAAAGCACCTTGTGCATGAAAGGAAGTGGTGGGAATGCATATGCTGTCAGGTTTTTCCAACTGAAAGATAGGGAGTCCACCTTCCAAGCAAGTGGGTGGTACGTCCTTGTGCAGAATTTCTTTAGCTGGTGATGGGGATGCAAATAAGTCTATTTGTGGTAATCCCCATTCTCTTGTGATGGCTTTGAAGATGTCCGGATGCAGCATCCATTCGTGGGCATCTGTGGTAGTTCTGCTTAATATGTCTGCTAGAATGTTTTCTTTTCCTGGTACAAAAATTGCTTGTAACAATGTTGTAGCTCAGAGCCACATCCCATAGGTCCAGTGCCAGCCGGCATAGAGGATATGAATGTGTGCCTCCCTGTTTGTTGATGTACCACATAACTGTGGTGTTGTCTGTCCTTATCATCAACTGACCTTCTTGGAGAAATGGTCTGAATGACTGGATTGCCAATTTTACTGCCAGCATTTCCTTTAGATTTATGTGCAGGCGCAGCTGGTCTTGAGTCCATAAGCCTTGTATGCACTTGCCCAACATGTGTGCCCCCCAACCGAGGTCTGAGGCATCTGTCGTGATGGTTTGGCTTGGTTGACTGTTGCAGAAGGGCAATCCTGTGTTTGATTGACAGGCCTGAGCCCACCATAGGAACTCTTGCTTCAGGCATGGGATTATTGGAATTTTGGTTTCTAGGCTGTGCTTGTGTTGGGACCACAAATTCTTTAGGTACCACTGTAGCTTTCTCATATGCAGTCTGGCATGAGGGACCAGAATTATGCAGGATGCCATGAAGCCTAGGGCTTGTAGTACTTTTCTTGCAGTTAGATGGTTCTGCTTTGTTAATGCCAAGAAGTAGAGAGGTAGTTGCTCTTTCTTTTCTGCAGTTAGGAATGCCATTTGTTTTGATGTGTCCAGCTCTGCACCCAGAAAGGTTATTCTTTGGGATGGAATCAGCCTTGACTTTTTATATTGACTGTATATCCCAGGGCTTGCAGCAGGTAAATGACTCTTTGTAAGTCTTCTGTTAGCTTGCTTTTGTTGTCCGCTTGTATCAGGCAGTCGTCCAGGTAGGGATAAATTTGGATCCCTGAAGTCTGCAATGAGCAATTACTGATGCCAGGCATTTCGTGAACACTCTGGGCAGTAGATAAGCCAAAGGGCAATGCTGAGAATTGATAATGCTCTGATCCTGCAAGAAATCTGAGGTATCTTCTGCAAATTGGTCGTATGGGGACGTGCAGGTATGCCTCCTTGAGATCTAGAGTTACCAGCCAAGACTCCTTGCCCAGCATGGGAAGAAGCTGCTGTAGGGTCAGCATTTTGAATTTTGGAACAATGAGGAATGTGTTTAAAGCGGACAGGTCGAGAATAGGCCTCCATTTGCTCTCTTTTCTTGGTACCAGGAAGAGTTTGGAGTAAAATCCCTTTCCTTGTTCCATAGATGGTACCTTTTCCACAGCTCTCATTCTTAATAGTTGAGATATTTGCTTTAGAGCTTCTGCCCTTTGAGTAGGTGGTAAGTTTGGCATTCCTCTCTTTCCTGGTAGAGTATGGAAATGGAACCTGTAACCTTGGTCTATAGTTTGCAAAATCCATTTTTCCCTTGTGATGCAATGCCAGTTCTTTGAAAATAAGGTTAGCTTTCCGCCTAAGGGTGCTTCCAGTTGTTCCCTGGTAGGCGGTGCCACAGCCAAGTCACTGTGATTGTGTTGTTGTAGTGGTGGTGGCTGCGTCCGTGCCTCACTGGTTGTTACCTTGCCACTGGCGTCCCCTGTAGGCACCCCTGGAATGGTTTCTGCCTCTTGAACGCCTATTCCTGCCTCTCTGTGTCTTAGAGGAGTCCGGAAAGGACCAATTCTTGGAGGGCCAGTTCCTGCTAAACCTTGGAGGTTGAACCTGTAAGAAATCTTTCACTGTTTGTACAGATTTCGCCTTCTCTTCCATCTTTTTAGTACCTGCTGTGCAGGGGAACCAAATAAATTGACCTTGTCCATGGGTGCATCCAAAAGCTTTGATTTGACATGGTCTGGTAATGCCTGCTCTTTCAACCATGCATGTCTCCTGATAACTGTGCCAGTCATGGCTGATCTAAAGGAAGCCTCCAGTGCATCATAGCCACATTTTAAAGAATGGTTACTAACCTGCTGTATGTTATGTACCATTTCCTGAACATATTTTTTATCTAAAGATTCTTCAGAGGACAGCTTTTTAGTTAACTAGTCAAGCATAAACTCTTGATATTGAATCACATGAAATTGGCAGTTCAAAGCCCTAGCTGACAAAGTAGCAGAGGTGTAAACTTTTTTACCCCATCTCTCTAAGGACCTGGATTCCCTTTCAGAGGGAGGGTTTTAGTAGATGTAGTTGCTACAGCTTTAGGGCCCTGGGAGATAGTCTCTGGATCTGCAAAAGGAGCCTTGTATAAATGGTGATGAGTGTCCGGGACCCTGTAGAACCTATCAGGCTTAGCAGGGGCCGGAGGTAATGAATCAGGAGCAGTGCAAGCATCATTAAATGCATCATCTACAACAGAAAGAACTGGAGGTATAGCTAAAGGCCTATGTTGTGGCAAATGTAGAAAGGTTCTAAGCCTTTTTCTGGAGTCTGAGAAAGCTTGGCCCTGCCACTGAAATTGTTCCCTCATAGCATGCAAGGTTTCCCCAAAGGAAAATTCCTCAGGTGGAGAGGCTGAAGGAATGGACTCTTCAGCATCAGAGTCTTCGTAAGGGGAATAAGGAGCCTCAGGAGGGTCTGTATGTTCTGAGTCATCAGAGGAATCATCTGTGGATACTGGCTCAGGGGCTCTGCTCTAGGCCTCTTTTCTGGAGGTGGGTGAGAGGTCCTGTCTGGATGAGGCTGGGATCCACGAATTAAAGAAATGAGATCCTCAGCCAAAGAAAGCATATGGGAACTGGTGCTGGGCCTGTGAGAGGGGGGTTTGGCAGGCACCGTTTTTGAAGCTTTGGCTTCTTTAGCCCTGGCAAAGGCCTTAATAGACATGGCTGCAGGAGGCCTAGCAGCTCCACGTGCAGGGGTTGAAATATCCAAGGGAATAGTGTCTGATAATTCCTGAGAAACCGCAACAGAAGGTTGGATTCCAGAAGCCGATTCTACCAGGTTAGAGGAGGCCTCGGTAGAAGGCATGGTTTCGGCTGAAGAAAGAACCGCTTGCTCGGTTTCGGCCGAAACCGAGACACTCGCAGTTTGCTTAACCGCGGTTTCGGCCAAAACCGCGGACCGCGAGTGTCGGTCCTTTTCTTTGCGTTTTTTGGTAATTTGCGTTGTCAGAGGATCCGACAGCATAATATAGGCAAAATCAGAGCCGAAAAACTGCTCAGCAAACTCCGACCGACGTCTAAGCGTCCGTCGGTTAAAAGATGCACAGGCTAGACAAGCTGCTACGTCGTGGTCTGGGCCTAAACAATGTATGCAGTAGGAGTGGAAATCTTTATGAGGTATTTGTTTCCCACAAGATAAACAGTTATTCACTTTCTCTGACATCGGCTGAGGCAAGAAAGAGTCCCCAACGGGGTACTTAGCTTTTTAGAAGTCTTCGAAGTAGTATTCGGTAGTAGTAATCTCTGGATCTGACCGACCGGCACTTGCGAACAGCTTCTGCTTCGGGCGCCACGCGGCAAGAAAGACTGAGGAAAATGGCGTCGGCTGATGCCTTTATACCCGAAAAACTGCAGCGATGACGTCGGGTGAAGTGCGACACCAGCCGAAGCCAGACCCAGACTTTGGAATCCGGCCGACCGAAGGGCTGCCTGACGACAGGACAACCCATTTGTAAGGACTGCAGATGCATCCTTGAAGGACATCTAGCAGCTGTTCAGATTTCCTGAGAGGCTTAGTCCTGTCCAAGTAAAATCTAAGTTTTGTGCACGTCCAAGGAGTGCAGAATTCATTCCCCTTTGTTCTGTGGATAAGAAAAGAAGGTTGGCAAATGACTGGACTGACTAAGGGCCACACTGGATACCACCTTGGGCATAAAGGAAGGATTGGTCCTGAGGGATACCCTGTCCGCATGAAAGATGATGAAAGGCTCCACTACCATGAGGGCCTGTAATTCAGAGACCCTCTTTGCTGATGTGATGGCTAGAACGAAGGCTGTTTTACAAGAAAGGAATTTCAACTCTGCAGTTGCAGCTGGCTCAAAAGGAGGTAGAGTGAGCTTTTCCAATACAAGTTAAGGTCCCAGGCAGGAGTAGGAGCTCTCCTGGGTGGTCTTAAATTTTTGGCCCCTCTGAAGAATTGTTTCAGTAAGGGGTGAGAGAAGAGGGGTGGGCTCAGTATTACAATGTGCTGAAATGGCTGAGGCATGAATTTTAATGGAGGAGAAGAAAAGCCCCTTGTGAAGCATCTCTGAAGTATTGAAGAATATGTGGTAAACTGGGCATAATTGTGCCCATCCCCCTGAGTTTGGCTCCAGGAACAGAATCTTTTCCACTTTTCAGCATAGAATTTTCTTCTACTAGGCCTCCTTGCCTCCAGGATGCCATCCAGTACTTGCTTGCTGAGGGATGGTATAGGAAAACTCAGGTAATTAGCCAGGCTGCCAGGTTCCGGGTTTGAAGCTGGGGGTGCAGAATCTGGCCCTTCTGCTGGGACAACAGGGAAGGAGTCTGAGGCAGGTGCTATGGTTCCAGTAGCGACATACTGCGCAAGAGGGGGTACCAGTGTTGGCGTGGCCAGTCTGGTGCAATGAGAATTGTCCTTGGTTTGTTCTGTTTGATCTTTAGTAGAACTTTCGAGAGGAGAGGCAGAGGGGGAAAGGCATAAACTGAGAGACTTTCCCAGGTGAAGGACAGGGCATCCACTTTCCAAGCTTGTCTGTGGGAAGTCCTTGTGCAGAATTTAGGTCTATCTATGGGCTCCCCCATTTGTTTCTCAAAATGTTGAATATCTTTGGTACAAGTTTCCAATCGTGTGGGTCCATGAGATTTCTGCTTAGGTCATCTGCCAGTGTACTTAGCTTGCCTGGCAGGAATTGAGCTTGTAGGTGTACTTGGTAGCTCAAGGCTGTGATCCACAGAGCCATAGCTAGTCTGCAGAGAGGGTATGAGTGGGTTCCCCCTGCTTGTTTATGTACCACATAACAGTGTTGTTGTCCGTCTTTACCAGTAATTGTCCTGGAAGAATGTGGTCCTTGAAGGCTGTCAGAGAATTCTGTACAGCTAACATTTCTTTTTGATTGATATGCAGGTGCATTTGACTCAGGTTCTATTTGCCCTGAATGCACTGCCCTGCCAAGTTAGCCCCTCATGCACAGTCTGATGCGTATGTTAGGGTTTGGGCGGCAGGGGGTAGAGTGAATGGCAGTCCCTTCTTGTGGTGGCAGGCCTCTACCCACCAAAGGAACTCTGTCTTTATACAAGGAGTGATAGGAATTATTGACTCCAGGTCCTGAGAATGTTGACACCATAAGCTTTTTAGATACCACTGTAGTTGCACATGGAATTAGTAGAATGCAAGAGGCTATGAACCCCAGGGCTTGCAGTATTTTCCTTGCAGATAGCCGGGTCTTTGTGGCCAGTAGTTTGAAGTAGGCTGTCAAACTTGTTTCTCTGGCGTGAGGTAGGCCATCTGGGAAGTTGTATTCAAGCTTGCTCCCAGGAACACAATTTGTTGGAAGGGTACTAGGTGTGATTTCTTTTCGTTTATGGTGTACCCCAGTGAGGTTAGCAGTTTCTTTACAAATGCCAAATGATTTGATAGTATATGTCCTGACTTTCTGCCTGAATTAGACAATCGGCCAGGTATGGGTATATTTGAATATTTATTTGCCTGCAGAATGCAATGACTGGAGCTAGGCACTTTGTGTATACCTTGGGCGCAGTAGATAAGCCAAAGGGCAGTGCAGAGAAAGTACAGTTGTGTACACTTACCATAAATGTAGATGTTCGAGTGTATTCACTGTTGCAGTCATTACATTTGGGGAATCTGCTGGCAGGTTGCCCTCAGTCAGCCTGATTAACAAAGTCTTGGGTCCTGCATCAGTTGTTGTCCCTGCTTCCATGATGTCAGGTCGTCAGGGGTATAAAACATGATGCCGACGCCATTGCATCAGTTTTTCTTGCCCTAGATGTCAGGTGCCCCCCAAATGGGGAGCAAAATATATAAATAGTTAAAAACACAAAAATATACCTCCAAACAAAAGCAAATACACCAAAAAGGCTTTTAAGTAAAGTAAAAGAAAGTAGAGATATAATAAGAGAAAAACAGGGGGCTGGATGGAGGGTAACCAGGACTGCAACAGTGAATACACTCGAACATCTACATTTATGGTAAGTGTACACAACTGTACTATGTTCTTCGTCTTTCACTGTTGCAGTCATTACATCTGGGTAGATTCCCAAAGCTATGGTTCGGAGGATGGATTTATACAGCACTAGGACTGGCTATAAGGCCCTGCAAAACAGCAGTGGCAAAAGCCAGCTCTGGATTTAGAGAAAATTGGTAAGTGATAATGCTTGGTGAAAGTATGAACTGAACTCCAGGTAGCAGCTTCTAGAATATCCCTGGTAGAAACACCTCTGAGAAAGGCTGTAGAAGTAAATGCAGCCCTGGTGGAATGGGATCTGATGCCCTGGGGGATAGGTATTCCCATGGTGCTTATAGCAGAAATGAATATAATGGCTTATCCATTTAGAAATGGTTTGCTTTGAAATAGCCTTTCCCTCTGCCCGTGCAGCAAATGCTACCAGCAGTTGTTCAGATTTTCTTCAAGATTTAGACCTGTCCAAGTAAAATCTAAGTTGTCTGTGTACATCCAATGAATGCAGAATCCGCTCCCCCTTGTTCTGTGGATTGGGAAAGAAAGTTGGCAAATGAATGGACTGATTTACAGTCGCACTGGATACCACCTTGGGCATGAAGGATGGATTGTTCCTGAGTGACACCCTGTCCGCATTAAAGATGATGAAAGGCTCCACTGCCATAAGCACCTGTAATTCAGAAATCCTTCTAGCTAAAGTGATTGCTAAAAGGAATTCTGTTTTCCTGGAAAGAAATTTTTAAGTCTGCAGTAGCAGCTGGCTCGAAAGGAGGTAGAGCGAGTTTCTCCAATACAAAGTTAAGGTCCCAGGCAGGGGTTGGAGCTCTCCTGGGAGCTCTCAAGTTTTTGGCCCCTCTGAGATACTACTTTAGCAGAGGATGAGAGAAGAGAGGGGGTTCTGTGTTGCAATGAGGTGAAATGGCTGAGGCATGGATTTTTATGGAAGAAAAAGACAGGCCCTTGTGAAGCATCTCAGTTAAGTATTGCAAAATCTGAGGTAAATTGGGCACTGCTGTGCTCATCCCTTGAGATTGATTCCAGGTACAGAATCTTTTCCATTTGTCAGCATAAGATTTTCTAATACTAGGCCTTCTCGCCTCCAAAATGACATCCATCACAGGTTTGCTGAGGGATGCTAAGAGGGAATTTAAATGACTAGCCAAGCTGCAAGATTTAATGTTTGGAGCTGAGGGTGCAGCATTTGGTTCTCCTGCTGAGACAGTAAGGAAGGTGTCTGAGGCAGGTGCCATGCTGCGTAGGAGTGAGTACCAGTGTTGGCGAGGCCAGTCTGGAGCAATCAAAATCATTTTTGGTTTGTCCCGTTTGACTTTTAGTAGAACTTTGGAGAGCAGAGGCAGAGGGGGAAAAGCATAGGCTGATAGGTTTTTCCAGCTGAAGGGCAAAGCATCCACTTTCCAGGTTTTTTTGGAAGAGTTCTTCTGCAAAACTTTTCCAACTGGTTGTTCTGGGGTGAGGCAAAAAGATCCATGTCTGGGCTCCCCCATTTGCATGTCAACATGTTGAAAATCCGTGGTTCCAGTTGCCATTCGTGTGGGTCCATGAGATTTCTGCTTAGTTCGTCTGCCAGAATATTCAGTTTTCCTGGCAGGAATTGAGCTTGTAGTTGTACTTGATAGCTCAAGGCCATGTTCCATAATGCCATGGCAAGTCTGCAGGGGGGGGGGGGGGGTAGGAATGTGTACCTCCCTGCTTGTTTATGTACCACATAACCATGGTGTTATCCGTCTTTACCATTAGTTGTCCTGGATGAAGGTAGTCCTTTGAAGGCCGTCAGTGCATTCTGTACAGCTAGCATTTCTTTTTGATTGATATGAAGGTGCATTTGATTTGGGCTCCATTTGCTGTGAATGCACTTCCTTGCCAGATGAGCCCCCCATGGATAGTCTGATGCATCTGTAGTTAGCGTTTGGGCGGCAGGGGGTGGTGTGAATGGCAGTCCCTTGTTTTGGTGGCAGGCCTCTGCCCACCATAGGAACTCTAGTTGCAGGCAAGGTATAAAAGGAATCATTGTTTCCAGGCTGTGACAATGCTGACGCCATAAACTTTTTTTAAGCACTACTGAAGTTTCCTCATATGCAGTCTTGCATATGGAATTAGAAGAATGCAGGAGGCCATGAACCCCAAGGCTTGCAGTATTTGTCTTGCAGACAGCAGGGCTTTTGTGGCCACCTGTTTGAAGTAAGTCAAATGAATTTGCTTTTCTGGCGTAAGCAATGCCATCTGGGCAGTTCTATTCAAGCTTGCACCCAGGAATGTAATTTTCTGAGAGGGTACCAGTTGTGATTTCTTTTCGATTATGGTGTACCCTAGACAAGTTAGAACCCTTTTTACAAGCGCCAGATGTTTTAGAAAAATGGCCTGGTTTTCTGCCTGAATTAGACAATCGTCTAGGCATGGATATATTTGAATATTTCTTTGCCTGCAAAATGCAATTACTGGAGTCAGGCACTTTGTAAATACCCTGGGTGCAGTACATAAGCCAAAGGGCAGTGCAGAGAACTGATAATGCAAGTAGCCTGCTTTGAAGCATAGGTATCTTCTGCAAGATTCCCTGATTGGGATATGCAGGTAAGCCTCTTTTAAATCTAGAGTTGCCAACCAGGCATCTTTGCCTAACATAGGAATTAACTGGTAAAGAGTCAGCATCTTGAATTTTGGAATATCCAGAAAGGTGTTTAGAGTAGACTGATCCAGAATTGGACACCATGATTTGTTTTTTCTGGGTACCAGGAAAAGTCTGGAATAGAAACCTTGTCCCTTTTCCTCTTCTGTTACTAGTTGAATAGCCCCCATGTTTAGGAGAGAAAGTACTTGTTTCTGAGCCTCTGCCCACTGATTTGGGGGCAGGTCTGGCCATCCGTTTGGAGTTGGCAACGTGTGGAAATGAAATCTGTATCCCTGGGACACTATATTTAAAACCCATTTGTCCTGGGTTATAATTTGCCAACTTTTTGCAGGAAGAGCCAGTTTTCCCCCAAAAGGGCATCTAAGAGGCAAGTGCTTGGTAATTTTAAAGGAAAGTCATTGAGATGGTTTACCATAGGGAGGGGTCTTGTTATTTCCAGATTTGGAAGCGGAGGCACCCCATTGCTTAGTTCTGAAAGTCCCTTGGGAATGAAACCTGGTGCTTTTGGAATGTCTGGGTTTGGCTTGAGTGGCTCTGGAAGGAACTGGAAAGGACCAGTTCTTAGTAGGCCAGTGCCTACTAAATCTTGGAAGTTGTACTTGTAAGAAATCTTTCACAGTTTGCATAGATTTAGCTTCATCTTCCATCTTTTTTAGAACTTCTTCAGCCTTATTGCCAAACAGTCGGTCCTGCTGCAAAGGAGCATCCAACAGTTTTGCTTTAACATGATCAGGCAGAGATTGCTCCTTAAGCCAAGTATGCCTTCTAAGCACAGACTCAGTAACAGCAGCCCTGCAAGAGGCCTCCAAAGAATCAAAACCACATTGCGAAGTATGTTTCCAACTTGTTCAGCTGAATGCAATAAATCCTGTAAATCCTTATTTTCCACACAGTCAGAAATCAACATCATTTTCTGTTTAAGCAGTCCCATGATATGCTGTTGATATTTTAGCATATGCAGTTGACAGTTTAAAGCCCTGATTGCCAAGGTTGCAGAAGTATAAACCTTTTTACCCCATCTATCCAGCGCCCTGGAGTCTCTATCAGAAGGGGTAGGATTTTTAACAGTAGAAGCCTTAATGCCCTTGGGCCCCTGAGAAATGGTTTCAGGGTCCGCAACAGGATTTTTGAAAAGGAATTTGTGGGAGTCAGGAACCCTGTAGTATCTGCCTGGTTTACAAGGGGCCGGAGGCAGGGAATCAGGGGCCATACTGGATTCTGAAAATACATCATCAACAATGTCTAATACAGGAGGTATTAGCCAAAGGCCTATGCTGAGGAAGAAGAAAATTCATAAGCCTCTTTTTAGATTCAGAAAAATCCTGACTTTCCCAGTGGAAATGCTCCCTTAAGATATGTAAAGTTTCCCCAAAAGAAAAATCCTCAGGGGGAGAATCCTCTACATCAGAGTCCTCATAAGTAGGTATGGACAAATCTGTTCATTAGAAGAGTCAGAAGAAACAGAGTCCTGTTCAGAAGATTCATAGTCAAGTTCAGCCCTAGGCTCTTAGAAGGGGGGGTTGACTACCCCTGATTAGAGTAATTAAATCTTCAGCCATTTTAATCATTTGTTTTTTAGGGGCCTGAACATGTGACCTGGGCATCGGTTTTTTAGACAGATTGAGATTCTGGTCTTAATATTGAAGATAGTGCCTGTTTAATATGCAAGTCTGTAGGCCTGAATACACCCTCAGAAGCCGGTGCCTGCACAGCGGCTACGGACCCATCCAAGGTAGTCTCATTTGCGGGTTCCATAGGTAAAGCATCTCAGGGCACACCAGACTCCGAATGGGTCTCAGTAGAGGCCTGCGAATCAGAAGTAGTGGGTATCAGGGGCTGCGAAAGCGTCTCACTGAGAACCAGCGAACTGGTGACTGACTTAGGAGAAGCGTTGTCGGCGGTTTTGGACCTCAACGGCCTGTCTCTGTCTTTTTCTTTGCGTTTTTTTCGGTATTCCGATAGTCGGATGGCTAACAGACGTAATTTCTGGATAATTAAACTGAGAACCGAAATATTTAGAAGCAAAAATGTACCGACGACGGATAGTGCGCTGATTAAATAAAACACAAAACCAACAGCAAGGTACGTCGTGGTCAGGGCCCTAAGCAACGAATACAGTTCAAATGAAAATCCTTATGCGGTATTTGCTTCCCACAAGTAATAGAATTATTAACTTTTACTGACATTGTAAGGAGCAAGAAAAAGTTTCCCCAACGGGGTACTTGGCTTTTAGTTGAAAACTGGTTCTGAAACTCGAAAATGAAAATTTCAGGAGTCAGCCGACCGGCACTTGCGAACTGCTTCTGCTTCAGGCACCGCTCGGAAAGAAAGACTGATGTAATGGCGTTGGCTGCATGTTTTATACCCCTGACGACCTGACGTCATGGAAGAAGGGACAGCAACCGACACAGGACCCTAGACTTTGTTAATCAGGCCGACTGAGGGCAACCTGCCAGCAGAATATCCAAATGTGATGACTGCAACAGTGAAACACAAAGAACATCTGAGAGTGCATGTAGCCTGCTCTGAAGTGTAGATATTTTCTGCAAGATTCCCTTATTTGGGATGTGCAGGTAAGCTTCCTTTAAATCCAATGTTGCCAACCAGGCATTTTTGCCTAACACGGGAAGCAGCTGATGAAGAGTTAGCATTCTGAAATTTTGGGATTACCAAAAAGGTGTTTAGGATAGACAGGTCCAGGATAGGATGCCAGGAATTGTCTTTTCTGGGTACCAGGAAAAGTCATGAGTAAAAACCTTGCCCCCATTCCTCTACTGGGACAGGTTGAATAGCCCTGATACTTAGAAAAGACAGAACCTGCTGTTGAGCATCTGCCCACTGATTTGGGGGTAGGTCTGGCCAACCGTTTGGGGTTGGTAAGGAGTGGAAGTGGAATCTGTATCCTTGGGAAACTATATTTAAAACCCATTTGTCTTGGGTAATGAGTTCCCAGTTTTTTGCATGCAGGGCGATCTTTCCCCCTAAAGGAACAGTCAGTTGAGCAGGGCCTGGAAGGTTTAAGGTTAAGTCATTGTGACAGTTTACCATAGGGGGGTGTCTTACTACATCCAGCTTTGGAAGTGGGAGTCCCCCCCCCCACTGCTTAGGCCTGTGAGTACCTTGAGATTGAAGTCTGGGTGGTCTTGCTAGTACTTGGTTTGGGCTGAGAAGGCCTGGAAGAGATAGGAAAGGACCAATTCTTAGGAAGGCCAGTGCCTACTAAATCTGTGAGGCTGTACTTGCAGGAAATCTTTAACAGTTTGCATAGCTTTAGCTTTTCCTCCATCTTTTTAAGTACTTCTTCTGTTTTGTTGCCAAACAGGCGGTCTTGGTTTAAGGGAGCATCCAGTAATTTAGCTTTAACATGATCTGGCAAAGTTTGCTCCTTGAGCCAAGCATGCCCTCTAAGTACAGACCCAGTGACAGCAGCCCTGCAAGATGCCTCTAAGGAATCAAAACCACATTGCAAAGTATGTTTACCAACTTGTTCAGCAGAATGCATTAAATCCTGTAATTCTTTATTTTCAGCACAGCCACGAATCAACATTTTCTGTTTAAGTAATCCAATAATATGCTGCTGATACTTTAACATATGAAATTGGAAGTTTAAGGCCCTAATGGCCAAAGTAGTGTATACCTTCTTACCCCATCTGTCCAGGGCCCTGGAATCTCTATCAGAGGGGGTAGGGTTTTTGGCAGTAGTAGCCTTATTGCCTTTGGGTCCCTGTGAAATGGTCCCTGGATCCGCAGTAGGATTCTTAAAGAGGAACTTGTGAGAGTCAGGAACTCTGTAATACCAGTCAGGTTTCCTGGGAGCTGGAGGTAAAGAGTCTGGGGCCAGGCTAGATTCCAAGAAGACATCATCTACAATGTCCAGTACAGGAGGGATAGCTAAAGGCCTGTGTTGAGGTAGGAGTAAGAATTCCCCAAGCCTCTATTTGGAGTCAGAGTAATCCTGGCTTTCCCAGTGGAAATGCTCCCTAAGAGTATGCAAGGTTTCACCAAAAGAGAAATCTTCTGGAGGGGAGGCAGAGGGAATGAAATCCTCTGCATCAGAATCCTCACAGGTAGATAAAGGCAAATCCTGGTCATCAGAAGAAACAGAAATTTCAGAATCCTGATCAGAAGGAAAATCAGTTCTATGTCTCAGAAGGAGAAGGGTGGCAGAGGGAGAAGGGTGGCTTCCCCTGATTAGAGTAATAAGGTCCTTCAGCAATTCTTGTTTTTTAGGCATAGAGGCCTGACCATGCGGTCTGGGCATCCGTTTTCTAGGCGTGGATCGAGTTTTAGGCCTTGAAGAAGAAGATAGCATCGGTTTGATATGCATATCAGTAGGCCTGAAGACACCCTCAGAAGCCAGTTTCTGCACAACAGCTCCGGACCCATCCAAGGTAGAGACATCTGCAGGTTGCATAGTCAAATAAGCATCTCGCAGCATACCGAACTCCAAATGGGTCTCAGTAGAGGCCTGTGAATCTGAAGTAGCGGGTATCAGGGGCAGCAAAAGCGCCTCACTGAGTACCGGCGAACTAGTGACTAGCTTAACTGAAGCGTTGTCGGCAGCTTTAGACCTATGTAGTCTGTCTCTGTCTTTATCTTTATGTTTTCTTGGAATGTCGATAGTCAGATGGATTACCAAAGCCATTTCTGGATAATTGAACCGAGTACCAAAATAGATGTGAAAATGAACAGACGACGAATAGTTTGAGGACTGGATAAGGGACAAAACTGTCAGCGAGGGACGTGATGGTCTGGGCCTAAGCAAGGAATGCAGTACGAATGAAAATCTTTATGAGGTATTTGCTTTCCAAAATTCTTAACTTTTACTGACATTGGTTTAGAGCAAGAAAAAGGATCCCCAAAGGGGTACTTAGCTTTTTTTGAGGACTTAAGATCTGAACCTCGAAAATTAAAATTTCAGGAGTAGGCCGACTGGCACTTGCGAAAGTACAGTTGTGTACCTACCATAAATGTAGATGTTAGAGTGTATTCACTGTTGCAGTCATTACTCCTGGGTTATCCTGCTGGCAGGCTACCCACAGTCGGCCAGAATTCCAAAGTCTAGGTCCGGCGTCGGTTGCTGTCGCCTCTTCCCTGACGTCAGTGCGTCAGGGGTATAAAAGATGCAGCCAACGCCATTTTCTTCAGTTTTTCTTGCCCCAGATGTCAGGTGCCCCCAAAAAGGTAGGCTAAAAAATTATGCCAATAATTATGCATGCAGTAAAATAAAAATTTCCTTCATCTATAAGCAAATACACCACATAGGTTGTATAAGATAGAGAAGTATAGGTAAGTCCCAGCAAAGAAAAGGGGGATGGTGGGTGGGTAACCTGGACTGCAACAGTGAATACACTCGAACATCTACATTTATGGTAGGTACACAACTGTACTATGTTCATCGTGTTTCAATGTTGCAGTCATTACTCTTGGGTTGAATCCCAAAGCTGAGGATGGGTGGCCAAGCCCAAATAGGATTGGGAGAGGCTATAAGGCCTTGCAGAACTGCAGTGGTGAAGCCTGCTCTGGATTTAGAGTAGAGAGGAAAATGGTAGTGCTTTGTAAAAGTGTGCACTGAACTCCAAGTTGCAGCCTCTAAAATGTCTTTGGTTGGTACTCCTCTGAGAAAGGCTGCTGAAGTGGCTGCTGCCCTGGTAGAATGAGGCCTAATGCCCTTGGGCATTGATTGCCATGTGTTGTAGCAGCAAAAGCCAATGCAGTGGCTATCCATTTGAAAGTCTGCTTGAGATTAGGCTGCTCCTTGTGAGATTCTGCAGCATGCCAAACTAAAAGCAGTTTCTGAAGCTTTTTTTCTGTCTAGTTCTGCAGAGTATAGTTTGTGGTGTATGTCAATGCTGTGCAATGCTCCTCTCACCCTTCTTCTGGGTGTTTGGAAAAAAGGTAGGCAAATGAATGTTTTGGTGGTTTGCAACACACTGGACTTTTAGGCATAAATGTTGTCCCATTCCTTAGAGAAACTGTGTCTGGATGGAAAATGATGAAAAGATGAGTCCCACAGCCATGAGTGCCTGTAACTCTGAAACTTGCAGAGGTTATTGCTAGAGCAGAGCTGTTTTCCAAGATAATAAAAAATAATATCAGCTGTATTGTGGCTGGCTCAAGGCAGGGCTGTGTTTTTTTCCAAGAATTGAGGTCCCATGCAGGTACTGGGGCTCTCCTTGGAGGTCTTATGTTTTGGCCCTCTGAGGTATTGCCTTAGCAATGGATGGGAAAAAATAGGAGGTTCCGTATTGTAATGAGCTGAAATGGCAGAGGCATGAATTTTAATTGATGAAAAGGATAGGCCTTTGTCCAGCATCTCAGTTAGGTATTGTAAAATCTGAGGAATATTTGGTACAGATGTGTCAATTCCTTGTGCCTGGTTCCAAGCACAGAATCTTTTCCATTTTTCTGCATAAGATTTTCTGGTACTGGGCCTCCTGGCCTCCAAAATAACATCCATCACTGCTTTAGAGAGAGGAGTGCTTTGAATGGTTACATTATCCGCCATGCTGCCAGATTTAGGGTCCTGAATTGGCTGAGTAGAATCTGATTGTTTCGCTGGGTCAGTAAGTGAGGAATTAGAGGCAATGTCCAGGCTGGGCCTTGAGACAAGCTTTTTTTTTTTAGGATTGGGTACCAGTGCTGGTGTGGCCAATCTGGGGCAATCAGAATCATTCTTGGCTTCTCTTGTCTGACCTTTAGGAGTACCTTGGGGAGGAGAGGCAGAGGAGGAAAGGCATATACTGTTAGAGTTTTCCAGCTGAATGACAGAGCATCCAATTTCCATGCTTGCTTGTGATAAGTCCTTGTGCAGAACTTCTGTAGTTGGCAGTTGTGAGGGGAGGCAAACAGATCTATGTCTGGGCATCCCCATATCATGCTGCAGACTTGCGGATCCAGTTTCCACTCGTGGGGATCCGTGAGGTTTCTGCTTAGTTCATCTGCCAGAGTACTGTTCTTTCCTGGCAGGAATTGTTCTTGCAGGTGTACTTGATAAGTCAATGCTGTGTCCCACAAAGTCATGGCTTGTCTGCATAGGGGGTAGGAATGTGTGCCTCCCTGCTTGTTTATGTACCACATTGACTGTAGTATTGTCCGTCCTTATCAGTAGTTGTCCTGGATGGAGTAGATCCTTGAAAGCTGTCCGGGCATTCTGAACAGCTAGCATTTCTTTTTGATTGATATGTAGATGCATTTGGTTTGTGGACCATGTGCCCTGAATACATTTTCCTGCCATGTGTGCTCCCCAGGCATAATCTGATGCATCTGTTGTTATTGACTGCCTGGCTGTGGGTAAAGTGAATGGCTGTCCCTTGTTGAGGTGACAGGCATGTGCCCACCATCGAAACTCCTGTTGCAGGCAAGGAATGAGGGTAATTAATGCTTCCAGGCTTTGACAATGTTGAGTCCAGACACTTTTTAGGTACCACTGAAGTTTCCTCATATGCAGTCTGGCATATGGAATTAGCAGAATGCAGGATGCCATGAAGCCCAAAGCCTACAGAATTTTTCTTGCAGATAACTGGGTCTTTGTTGCCAACATTTTGAAGTAAGAAGTTAGTTGCCTTTGTTTGTCTGGCATGAGATAAGCCATCTGGGCAACTGTACTTAGGCTTGCACCCAGGAATATTATCTCTTGAGAGGGTACTAGTTTTGATTTATTTTCGTTTACTGTGTACCCTAGGCAAATTAATAATCTTTTTACGAACGCCAGATTCTTTAGTAGAGTGTCCTTGTTCTCTGTTTGTATAAGGCAGTCATCCAAGTAAGGATATATTTGAATTCCTCTTTGTCTGCAAAATGCAGTTACGTGAAGACCCTGGGCGCAGTAGATAAGCCAAAGTCCAGTGCAGAGAATTGGTAGTGCATTGATCCAGCTATGAATCTGAGGTATTTTCTTCAAGACTGTCTGATTGGGATATGCAGGTATGCCTCTTTTATGTCCAAAGTTACAAACCAAGCCTTCTTGCCCAGCATGGGCAGAAGCTGCTGCAGAGTTAACATTTTGAATTTTAGAACGTCCAGAAATGTGTTTAAAAAAGACAGGTCCAGTACTGGTCTCCAGGCTTTGTCCTTTCTGGGTACCAAGAAAACTCTTGAGTAAAATCCTTGTCCCTGCTCTTGCTTATGTACTTGCTGAATGGCCCTCATGTTCATAAGGGACAAAACTTGTTTTTGTGCCTCTGCCCATTGATTGTGTGGCAGGTTTGGCATACCTCTTGTCTCTGGCAGGGTGTGAAAGTGGAACCTGTAGCCCTGGGACACTATATTCAATACCCATTTGTCCTGGGTGATCATTTGCCAATTTTGAAAGAAAAGTGCTAGTTTTCCCCCTAAGGGGGCTGCAAGAAGATAAGTGCTTGGTGCTGGCAGAGGCAAGTCACTGTCCTGTATGGCTGTGCTTTGTCTTATCCACTTTTGGAGGTAGAAGCGCCCCACTGTTTAGGCCTGTATGAGCCCTGGGGCTGGGATCTGCCTCTGGGACATCTGAACTGCCTCTTTGTGTCCTGTCCGACACTGGAAAGGACCAATTCTTTGT
Organism: Protopterus annectens; assembly: GCF_019279795.1. Lineage (NCBI taxonomy): Eukaryota > Metazoa > Chordata > Ceratodontiformes > Protopteridae > Protopterus > Protopterus annectens. The sequence continues at coordinate 1,777,365,217 of NC_056735.1, forward strand.
AGGCCAGTTCCTGCTAAATCTTGGTGGCTGAACCTGTAAAAAATCCTTTACTGTTTGCATAGATTTTGCTTTGTCCTCCATTTTCTTCAAAACCTCCTCTGCTTTAATACCAAATAAAGTATCATGCTGTAATGGAGCATCTAATAATTTTGCTTTAACATGATCAGGCAGATTTTGTTCCTTTAACCAAGCATGCCTCCTAATGACAGAACCCGTAATTGCGGCCCTGCAGGAGGCCTCCAGAGAATCAAAACCACATTGCAAAGTATGCTTTCCCACTTGTTCAGTTGCATGCAATAAATCCTGCATTTCCTTACTTTCTGCACAATCAGAATTGGCCAACATTTTCTGTTTTAACAGTGACATTAAGTATTGCTGATATTTAATCATATGAAATTGACAATTGAGAGCCCTCACAGCCAAAGTAGCAGAAGTATAAACCTTTTTCCCCCATCTGTCTAGTGCCCTTGAATCCCTGTCAGAAGGGATAGGGTTTTTTGCAGTAAAGACCTTAACCCCTTTGGGACCCTGAGAAATAGTTTCTGGGTCAGCAGCAGGGTTTGTGAATCTGGAACCATGTAGTATCTGTCTGGTTTAACAGGAGCTGGCGGTAAGGAGTCTGGAGATAGGCCAGACTCTGAAAATACATCTTCTACAATGTCTAGCACAGGGGGAATAGCAAGAGGCCTGTGCTGAGGAAGTAAAAGAAAATCTCTTAAGCCTTTTCTTTGATTCTGAGTAATCTTGGCTCTCCCAGTGGAAGTGCTCCCTCATGGTATGCAGGGTTTCCCCAAAAGAATAATCCTCAGGAGGAGAGGCTGAAGGAATGGATTCTTCAGCATCAAAATCCTCATAGGGAGGAAGAGAGTATTGCTGTACAGAAGAGGAGTCAGAGGAAATGGAAACCTGATCTGAAGAGTCAGTCTGTCTCTTGCCTAGGCCTCTTATCAGAAGGGAGTATGGGAACCCGTGATCAAGGTAATAAGGTCTTCAGCCATTTTGAGCATATGTTTCTTAGGCATGGAAGTTTGTCCTGGAGAATGCTGTACTTGTTTCTTTGCCTTTAAAGCTGCTTTAGTCTTTGCTTTAGAAGCTGAAGTAGGCTTTACATATAGCTGTGTAGGTCTGAAAACACCCTTAGAAGCCGATGCCTGCTCAGCGGCTCCAGACCCATCTGAGGGAATGATTTCTGAGTGTCCAATACCTTGAGTATCCAGAGGCCTAGCTGGCTCCACGGGGGAGTCGTCAGCGGCCTGTGGCTCTGAGGTAGCGGGCATCAGGGGCTGCGAAACAGCCTCACTGAGAACCGGCGACTGGATAAGCGGAAGCCTCGTTGGTTTTGGATCTCGGATGCCTGTCCTTCTCTTTTTCCTTGCATTTTTTAGAAACTCTGGTCGTCGGCTGTTCCGACAGCATTATACAATTGAATTTTCTGCCAAAGTAATGAAAAGCAAAATCAAACCGAAGCTTAATAATGCGTTGGTTGAATCTAGCACAAAACCGACAGCTAGCAACGTTATGATTAGGGCCTAGGCAAGGAATACAGTAAGAATGAAAATCCTTATGAGGTATTTGCTTCTCCAAAAGAAATACAACTGTTAACTTTTTCTGACATCGGTCTGGAGCAAGAAAAAATTTTCCCCAATGGGGTACTTAGCTTTAATGAAGACTTCGGATCTGAAATTCGTCTGTGAAAATCTCAGGAGCCAGCCGACCAGCACTTGCAAACTGCTTTTGCTTCGGGCACCGTGCAGCAAGAAAGACTGACGAAAATGGCGTCGGCTGCATCTTTTATACCCTTGGCGCACTGATGTCAGGGAAGAGGCGACAGCAACTGACGCCAGACCTAGACTTTGGAATTCTGTCCGACTGCGGGTAGCCTGCCAGCAGGATAACCCAAGAGTAATGACTGCAACAGTGAAACACGATGAACATCTGCTTCAGGCACCGCACGGGAAGAAAGACTGATGTAATGGCGTCAGCTGCATGCTTTATATCCCTGACTACCCGACGTCATGGACGATGAGACAGCAACCGACACAGGACCCAAGACTTTGACAATCAGGCCAACTGAGGGCTACCTGCAAGCAGATAACCCTAATGCAATGACTGCAACAGTGAAACACAAAGAACATCTGAGTGAACATGCTTTTAAACTTGGTGGCTTCTTTTAGCTGCCACCCCAACTGTACATTACAGTTTACATGTCCCTCTCAATATTATTTGTACTGGACACTGATAGCTCAAATTGATAAGGCACTTCCATCAGACTCTTACAATTCAAGTTAGCCTCTGTTTCATATCACTCCATTTCAACTAGAGCATACTGCAGTAATCGGTGTGTTAATCTGAATTATGTAATGTTCTTTCCTGCATTTAACTTCTTTAAACAAAAGTCAACTATTTGCATTTTTAATCTGGCATAGAACCTTGGCCTTCTAGCATCCCTCAAAATAGTAAAATAGAATTGTGAGTTGTTGTAGGATCTGAGTCTCATTTACTACATTTCTACTGCATTTTTCTGCTTCCATTTTATTTGGTCTGGGACCTTAGTTTTGTAGTATAACTTAGAATAGTGAGAAAATTATAAATTACTGCAGGAACTAAGCCTCCTTTATTATACTGCTATTGCATTTTACTTGGTCTGGTAATATTTGTAGTATCACTTACAACAGTGACAGAATTGTTGCAGGATCTAAACCACCTTTATTAAATTCTACTGCATTTTACTTGATCTGGGGGCCTTAGTCTAGTCTTGTAGTATATCACTCAAAATAGTGAGAGCATTGTGCAATGCTGCAGGATATCAGCCTCACTTACTGCATTTTAACTGTTTGCATTTTACTTTGCTTAGGAATCTTAGTCTTGTAGTATCACTCATAATAGTGACAGAATAGTGAACTCTTCCAGGATCCGAGACTTGTACCTACACTTACACTACATTTTTACTGTTTACTGATTGAATTCCTTTCTAACTTATCTCCTATAACTTGTACTAAAGCTGTGCTGCAGCAGCTTGCAGTGCCCTGTATAGACACAGGCACCTAGAGTTGTCATTTTCCATATAAAGCTACCTCTACTATTTTCTCAAGTATCTAGCAGAGTGTAGAATGGCTAGTTTGCCCGCTGAGAAGCATTACTCCAAGAGTGTCATTTTAGATTAAACTTAGCCCCCCCCCCCGCAGCCAAACTCTAAACCCTGACTGCACCACCCCTCATAGATCAGAAAAAAAGAGGACCCACAGCCATGGATGTGCACATTCATACCGTCTCTGTAACCAGCCTGGTGGAAATGGGGAATTCTAATAGAATGTAGCAATTGTTTTATGTTTACTGACAACCATCTTATTCTTAAGCAGACAGATTATGCGGCAGATGTATACGTCTTTGCAGGTAAAGCTCACTCAAAGACATTGATATCTCCAAACAGATTGCCAGTAACACACACTAAACCTACTATGGATCACATAAATTCACATATGCTGAGACTCTTAAATGCAATCTACCCAAACCTCAACCTGTAAGCCCTTAAGGCAAAATGCTACACAATCCAATACACTGGTCATTGGAGAGACTGTTGTGAGACGCACTGATGCCCCCCTCACCAGCCTGAGCAAGGAGAGTCATGGTCAGTTGCCTATTAGGGGCAAGGATCCACCTGATCACACATATACTCAAAACACTAAAATGGAAGTACCAGTGTGATTCTGTCACACTCCATGTGGGTGTGAATGACCAGAGGCATACCTTCCTGGACTATATGAAGACAGGCATTATAGAGCTTTCAGATTATGTGCCCCAAGCAGGTAACAAGCCTAGCACTGAGCAGCATTCTCCCTTCTCCAATGACACCACAGTATAAAGAGATGATTGACTAACAACTGGCTTAATTACTGGTGTCATTCTAAAGGAGTCCAATAGTGGTCAACTTGGGAGTACAGAACTGACAGACCATGCTGCTTTGCCAGTGACAGTCTGCACCTGTCTCCGCTAGGCTTTTGGATATTAGCCACATTATCCACTTCTATACTGCCTTTTTTAGGCAAAGCCAATCTGATAACCCTTTCAGCATAGTAAATTCTACACAAGGTAAATTAAAGGTGTTGCCGCTCAATGCTAGGAGTCTGAACAAGAAACTCCACTCCCTAGAAATGCTCCTCACCCTGAAGAGTGAGGATATCTGTGCAGTTACGGAGACATGTTTAAAGCCATGGAAGACACCTCAGCAGTACAAGGCTGTTATGCCTTTCACACATTTAGACCAGCAACCACAGCTGAAGGGACAGGTGATAGAGGTGCATCAATCGACATAAAAAGTAAACGCACATCAATTTTGGTCAAACAATATGGCATACTTGAGCTAATCAATGTCCAACTAACATTAGGTAAAGTCCAAACTGTTTTTATTCTTCCAACTTGTACTGTGAAGCAGTAGGAAACACTACCAGTCCACCAAACTCTTCAGTCCAAGCTGTTTTTATTCTTCCAACATACAAAGACACAGACTGAGCACTTTCAAACCCTGAAACTGGGGACTTCATCAGATTCTGATGAAGTCCCAAGTTTCGGGGGATGAAAGCGCTCAATCTGTGTCTTTGTATGTTTGAAGAATAAAAACAGCTTGGACTGAAGAGTTTGGCTGACTGGTAGTGTTTCCTACTGTTTCACAGCGTATGTTTTGGAATTTTTTTTTAGTTATACTTTACACTGTGTTTACTTCTGTTTTTTTTTATTTAACAATAAGTAAAGACCAATACCATATCCTTGCTAGCTACAGGTCCCGCATCTATGACCCATACCACAAAAGTACAGTTGTGTACACTTACCATAAATGTAGACGTTCGAGTGCATTCACTGCTGCAGTCATTACATTAGGGTAATCCTGCTGGCAGGTTGCCCTCAGCCGGCCTGAATTGAGTCCTGCGTCAGCTGCTGTCGCCCATTCCCTGATGTCAGGTCGTCAGGGGTATAAAAGAAGCAACCAATGCCAGTTTCTTCAGTTTGTCTTGCCCCAGATGTCAGGTGCCCCCAAAAAGGGTATCCAAACTTTATGTATATATTCAGCAATTCATTAATATAAATTTTACCTTTATGTATAAGCAAATACACCACATAGGTAGCATAAATCAGAGAAGGAAAGATAAGATCCAAAAGAAAAAAGGGGGAAGGCGGGTGGGTAACCTGGACTGCAACAGTGAATACACTCGAACATCTACATTTATGGTAAGTGCACACAACTGTACTATGTTCTTCGTGTTTCACTGTTGCAGTCATTACATTTGGGTTGAGCCCCAAAGCTATGGTTGGGAGGCTGGAACTAGACAGCAGTAGGAGCAGCTATGAGGCCCTGCAGAACTGCAGTGGCAAAGCCTGCCCTGGATTTAGAGTAGAGTGGCAGATGATAATGCTTTGTAAGGTGTGCACTGAACTCCAGGTAGCCGTCTCTAAAATGTCTGTGGTAGGTACTCCCTGAGAAAGGCTGCTGAGGTGGCTGCAGCTCTGGTGGAATGAGGCCTAATGCCCTTAGGCACTGGCTTGCCATGGTGTAAGTAGCAGAAACAAATGCATTGGCCTAACCACTTAGAAATAGTCTGCTTTGAGATAGGCTTTCCTTGTGATCCTGCAGCATATGCCACTAGTAATTGCTCTGTTTTCCTGAAAGCTTTGGTTCTGTCCAAGTAGAATCTAAGTGGTCTGTGTACGTCCAAAGAATGCAGAATTCTCTCCCCCTTGTTCTGTGGATTTGGGTAAAAGGTTGGCAGATGGATGGCTTGATTAAGAGCCACACTGGACACTACTTTAGGCATAAATGTTGGGTTTGTCATCAGGGAGACTCTGTCTGGATTTAAAATGATGAAAGGTTCCACAGCCATGAGCGCCTGTAGCTCTGAAACTCAGCTTGCAGAAGTAATTGCTAGGAGCAGAGCTGTTTTCCAAGATAAAAACTTCATATCAGCTGTAGCAGCTGGCTCAGAAGGAGGCAGGGTGAGCTTTTCCAAGACATAGTTGAGGTCCCATGCAGGTATTGGTAGCCTTCTTGGGGGCCTTAAATTTTTGGCTCCTCTGAGTCACTGCCTTAATAAAGGGCGAGAAAAAGTGGTGGCTCTGTATTGTAATGAGCTGAAATGGTAGAGGCATGAATTTTAATAGATGAAAAAGATAGGCCCTTGTCCAGCATCTCAGTTAAGTATTGCAAAATCTGAGGAATATTTGGTACCGCTGCATCAGTTCCATGCGCCTAGTACCACGCACAGAATCTTTTCCATTTTCCAGCATAAGACTTTCTAGTACTAGGCCTTCTAGCTTCCAGAATGACATCCATCACAGCTTTACTGAGAGATGTTTTTGTATGTCTACATTATCCGCCATGCTGCCAAGTTTAATGTCCTGAGTTGGCTGTGCATGATCTGATTGTTTTGCTGGGACAGTAGTCAAGGTATTTGAGGTAAGGTCCAAGCCCGGTATAGAGATAAGTTTCTTAGTATTGGATACCAGTACTGGTGTGGCCAGTCTGGGGCAATCAGTATCATCTTTGGCTTCTCCTGTCTGACCTTTAGGAGCACCTTGGGGAGGAGAGGCAGTGGAAGAGAGGCATATACTGACAGGTTTTCCAGCTGAAAGATAGGGCATCCACTTTCCATGCTTGTCTGTGATAAGTCCTTGGGCAGAATCTTTTTAGTTTGTAATTGAGAGGGGAGGCAAATATATCTATGTCCGGGCATCTCCATTTCCTTGTTATCATGCTGAAGACTTGTGGATCCAGCTTCCACTTGTGGGGATCCATGAGGTTTCTGCTTAGTTCATCTGCCAGAGTATTTTCCTTTCCTGGCAGGAATTTTATCTGCAGCTGTACTTGGTAAGTCAAAGCTGTGTCCCACAAGGTCATGGCTAGTCTGCAAAGGGGGTAAGAATGTGTGCACCCCTGCTTGTTTATATACCACATGACCGTGGTGCCATCTGTCTTTATCAGTTGTTGTTCCAGATGAAGTGGGTCCTTGAAGGCTGTCAGGGCATTTTGAACAGCTAACATCCCTTTTTGATTGATATGTAGATGCATTTGGTTTGAGGACCATGTACCCTGAATGCCTCTTCCTGCCATGTGGGCTCCCCCAGGCATAATCTGATGCATTCGTCATTAATGTCTGGCTGGCTGGAGGTAATGTGAATGGTTGTCCCTTGTTCTGGTGACAAGCCTTTGCCCACCATCGAAACTCCTGTTACAGGCTGTGGCAATGTTGAGTCCAAACACTTTTTAGGTACCATTGAAGTTTCCTCATATGCAGTCTTGCATATGGAATTAGTAGGATGTTGGATGCCATGAAGCCCAAAGCCTGCAGAACTTTTCTTGCAGATAACTGGGCCTTTGTTGCCAGCATTTTGAAATAAGTAGTCAGTTGCCTTTGTTTGTCTGGCGTGAGATAAGCCATCTGGGCAGTTGTATTCAAGCTTCCACCCAGGAATGTTCTCTCTTGTGAGGGTACTGGTTTTGATTTCTTTTTGTTGACTGTGTACCCTAGGCATGATAGAAGTCTTTTCACAAACGCCAGATGTTGAAGAAGAATGTCTTTGTTCTCTGCTTGAAAGAGACAGTCGTCCAAGTAAGGATACATTTGTATTCCTCTTTGTCTGCAGAATGCAATTACTGGTGTCAGGCACTTTGTAAAGACCCTGGGCGCAGTAGATAAGCCAAAGGGCAGTGCAGAGAATTGGTAATGCATTGATCCAGCCTTGAATCTTAGGTATCGTCTGCATGATTGTCTGTCTGGAACATGCAGGTATGCCTCTTTTAGGTCTAAAGTCACAAGCCAAGCATTCTTGCCCAACTTGGGCAGAAGCTGCTGCAAAGTCAACATTTTGAATTTTGGAATATCTAGGAAAGTGTTCAGAATAGATAGGTCCAGTATCAGCCTCCAGGCCTTGTCCTTTCTGGGTACCAAGAACAGTCTTGATTAAATTGCTTGTCCCTGTTCTTGCTCTGGTACTTGTGAATGGCCCCCATGTCCATGTGGGATGAGACTTGTTTTTGTGCCTCTGCCCATTGATTTTTTGGCAGATCTGGCCATTCGTTTGCCTTTGGCATAGTATGGAAATGGAACTTGTATCCTTGTGACACTATGTTTAGAACCCGCTTGTCCTGGGTTATGATGTGTCAATTTTGAGCAAAATGTGCTAATTTTCCCCCTAAGGGTGCTGCCAGAAGATAAGTGCTTGGTGCAGGCAGGGGGAAGTCACTGGGACTGTTTTCTGTATGTTTGCGATCTATTTTCTCCAGCTTTGGAGGTAGAAGCACCCCATTGCTTGGGCCTCTAAGAACCTTGTGCCTGGGATCTACCCCCTAGGGCATCTGGTTCTGCCCTTTTGAGGTCTATCTGACACAGGAAAGGACCAATTTTTTGTAGGCCAGTGTCTACTAAACCTGAGTGGCTGTACTTGTAAAAATTCTTTGGCAGTTTGCAGAGATTTAGCTTTGTCCTCCATTTTCTTTAACACCATTTCTGCCTTAACACCAAACAAAGTATCATGCTGTAAAGGTGCATCTAGTAATTTAACTTTAACATGATCAAGCAGATTTTGTTCCTTTAACCAAGCATGCCACCTAATTACAAAACCCGTAACTGCGGCCCTGCAGGAGGCCTCCAAAGAATCAAAAACACATTGCAAAGTATGCTTTCCAAGTTGTTCTGCTGCATACAATAAATCGTGCATTTCCTTGTTTTCTGCACATTCAGAATTTAACATTTTCTGTTTAAGCAATCCCATGACATGTTGCTGATACTTAAGCATATGAAATTGACAGTTTAATGCCCTTATAGCCGAAGTTGCAGTTGTGTAAACCTTTTTTCCCCATCTACCCAGTGCCCTTGAATCTCTGTCAGAGGGGGTTGGGTTTTTTGCAGTGGAAGCCTTAACTCCCTTTGGACCCTGTGAAATAGTTTCTGGGTCAGCAGCAGGGTTTTTAAAAAGAAATTTGTGTGAGTCAAGAACCCTGTAATATCTGTCAGGCTTAACAGGAGCTGGGGGTAAGGAGTCAGGGGTCAGACTAGACTCCGAAAACACATCATCTACAATGTCTAATACAGCTGGAATAGCTAGAGACCTGTGCTGAGGTAGTAAGAGAAAATCCCTGAGCCTCTTTTTAGATTCTGAAAAATCTTGGCTCTCCCAGTGGAAATGCTCCCTCATGGTATGCAAGGTTTCCCCAAAGGAATAGTCCTCAGGAGGAGATGCTGAATGAATAGATTCTTCAGCATCAGGATTCTCATAAAAGATTCCTGATCAGAAGAGGAATCGGAAGCAATAGAAACCTGATCTGAAGATTCATAGTCAGTGTCTTGCCTAGGCCTCTTATCAGGAGGGGGATGGGAACCCCTGATCAAGGTAATCAAGTCTTCGGCCATTTTGAGCATCTGTTTTTTGGGCATAGAGGCCTGTCCACATGGCTCTTGAGTTTGTTTCCTTGCTTTAGAAGGTGCTTTAGTCTTTGCCTTTGATGCTGAAGTTGTTTTAATGTAAAGATGTTTAGGTTTGAATACACCCTCAGGAGCTGGTGCCTGCTCAGTGGCTCCAGACCCATTTGAGCGATTAGCGTCCGAGGCTCCAATACCTTGAATATCCAACAATCAATAAAGGACAGGTCCTTCACTGCACTCTCCAAAGCTAAAAACACTGCATGAATGGGTCCTAATAATATCCCAGGATGTCTCCTTAATAGCTTGAAACATAATCTGTCAGGCCCACTAGAATCTCTATTTAACCACAGCCTCTAGACAGGCTTCGTTCCTACAGAATGAAGGACTGCAGCAGTCATCTCTTTACACAGCGGGGGGATCATCAAAAGACCTAGAGAACTACAGACCCATAAGTTTGACTAGTTTTATATGCAGTGCCATGTAAAGAATTATCATGGAGCTAATAAAAAAAAAAAAATACGAAATCTTCAAACACTGGACTCATCCCATTTTGGTTTCATCAAGGACAGGGCATGTTTACTAAACCCGCTGAACTTATTCAAGGAATTCACCACAGCCATGGACAAGGCCAAAATGGTGCATACTGCCTATCTTGATCTGACAAAGTCATTTGACACAATACCTTACTCTGGTGTTACAGACACATTCACAAATTTAGACAAAAATCCCTGTGTCACCCACTAGATAGCCAAATGTCTCACAGATAGGACACCAAGTTAGGGTGGGGGGATTCACCTCCACCAAGAGGCCTGTTACTAGTGGTGTCCCAAACAGCTTGGTACTGGATTCCTCTCCTGTTTGGGATATACTTCTCTGAAGTCAAGGCAAATATAGAGAATCTTTGGCTGACCAAATTTGCTAATGACTGCAAGCTGGATGCAACCAATAAATCCCACAAACATGTAGATATCCTCCAGGATGGTCTGACACAGCCAAATAACTGATGCTAGAACCATGGGCTAAAACTCAATGAAAATGTGCATAATTATACCCTTTGGGAAGATGACCACCTGTGCAAATTACAGCACAGGTAACACTCCCCTAAAAGCAAACGTGAGTGGTAAGGGGCTTGGGAACTCAGGTTGACAGTAACCTGAACTTTGATCACTATGCATCCAGGATAGTAAGACAATCCTTCTACATGGTGCAACTAAGGGCAAGGGCATGGCATCTAGATCTAAGGAGTTCATAGTCCCACTATACTCGGACTTCATTAGACTAGAGTACAACGCACCCTTTGGCGTGTACCCGACCAGAAATCTGCAAAAGCTGCAGCATCCACAGAGGCTCTTCACTAAAAGAATACAGGGTTTAAATAACATATCCTATGCGAACCACCTCAAACCCCTATCTCTGCACTCCCTCTACTACAAACAACTGAGGGCTGATCTATGTCTAACCTACAAGTCATTCTGATCTAAGGATCTCAACCTCATCTGTGACATAAACAAAACATATTGGAGGGACAGGCATATGTCTCAGAGATTACCCCTTCTCTTGAACAGAGCTCTTCCCTAAGCCTATTCAAATGTAACTTGGACCAGTGGATGGGAAATTCACCCCTGGCTTGTTGCCTGTGGCCCTTACGGACAGGTGGCAGTTTGTAGATGCCCTAAGGCACAGACATATTCTAAAACCATTCTAGCTCATGGCCTTTGACAATTGGGAAAACCAGGACATAAATGGCTAGGCTTAAAAAGGGTCTACACCTGTTATCCTAGTAATCTATGACTCTGGAGAGAAAAAAAATTGGTTGCAGGAAAAAAAAATCAGGCTAGCAAACCATCTCATCTTACTGAAAGAAGAGGGATGGGAAGGGACCTTCGCAATCCATTCCCCATTCTTCTCCCCAGTCAGGAAGAACATTTCAATCATCCTAGTGCCAGAGTATGGGCCTGCCCCTTAGCTTCCCTGTGGAAGAGCCATGGTGGGCAGGAAAGATGCAAGATGACCACAAAAATGGAAAATCAATGGCTTCACCCCCCCCCCCCCCAGTGTAACAAGTCTTTCTAATAATCTCTCCCACTGTGGATAACCAAGGAGCGATCCAACTTTAAAACCAACCACAACCCATGTAGGTCAGGGCACTTGGGTAGAATTGCCCAGTAGCCTTAAAACTGCTTGCAAGTTTAGGAACCAGAACAGTCACAGGCTTCTTGCTCTGTATTTAGAGGCTTCAAATTTCACCTGGAAAAGCTAGAATTTGGGCTGGTGGGGAAGGGATCCTTATAATGCAGAGGGAAGCAGACCACTAACTCAGCACAACACTAGTTCTTTCTCAAAATCTCCCCAAAAAACTGCAAGTCAAACCACGCCCCTAGACAAATGCACTTTTTTTTTTTTTTTTAATTATATTGTGCCAACATGCTGACCACACTTCACGATGGTATGGTACACAATAAAAGTGTATTTCTCTACTGGCATGGTTTGACCTGCAGTTTTATTTTTTTTTTTATTTATAGCTTAAGTTGGGTTCGGTTACTTTAATACTTGTTGAGGGTCTTCCTGAAAATCCCTCCCTGATGAAGAACACATTCAACAACAATATGTCCAGGCTGCCCTCTTGTTCGGGGAGAAAGCATCAACAGCTATGTATCATGCTGCAGGTACCAATCTGTGTCTTGTCATGCTGGCTAAGGCATCCTTGTGGACACCACAGTTTAAGGTGAGCAACATAAGCAGGGTATCAATCTACATCAACATGAGGCTCATTCTTGATTTCAAACTCAGGGCAACCTCAAAAGTAGTTCAGATGCACACCAACAAGACAGACTGTAGCCTGAGCAGGTGAAGCATAGTGCATAAACTTCAGCCCTAATGTGACACAGAAACATAGCTTCCTACCATACCTGTCTTCCCTCAGTTTACCTTGTTCTACTCTCCATAATGGAAGCAATAGTGGCCTCAGAGAACTCTCATGACCATCTGGAAGTCGGCTTAGGGAAGAATGGACAAAACTTCACTCTAAATAACATAGCCCTTCTAAGTGCTGCTTCACATCCTGGAATCCTCTCGACTAATCCTGGACATATCAGTAACTAGGGTCATGCAATCCCACAACTGCATTAAGGCCTTCCTAAGGAAAGCAACATCACAGCAAAAATGAGAACAGTCCTTGGACTACAAAGCTTCATCCACCTCAAAGCAAGGGCCTCCTGACTCAGACAGCAGTCCCAGGGAATGCAGAGATCTAAGCAGTGGAGTTCCTCCTCTTCAAAAACAGAGTGTTAAGCCACCCCCTTATGGTAAGAACTCACAATGACTTTACATTTCCGCTGAGGAAGCCAGCAGGAGAGGAAGCTCCACAGTATCAATTACTCCACACCTATCATCACACTCAGGTTCGCATAAGTATGAGCATGTGATTAAAGTGTGTATGGATTCAGGATTACAATGGCCTATAAAAAAATGTGCTGACCAAAAGCAGAGGTTGAAGCACACAGACTTGTGTCAGGTTTGACAACGACCTTGAACTAAAGACCCTAACTGGGGAAATCCTACTCTTTCATCTGTAGCCTCTAAGATTCAAATAATACCCTGATCCCCTTTACCTGGGCTATGGACCATGACATGGACTCTACTTGTGGCTCCTTTTTTCACTAGGGCTGATACGTCCAACAGAACTGAGAGGTAGCCCCGGGGGTGGGGTAAAAAATAATTTTACTTTTTCTTTACATGAGAATGAATGATATGATGGGCCTTTTTTCATCATCAGGCAAGCAACAGATGGCCAAATTTATTGGAGAGTGGGAGCAACATACTATGAGACACACCCAAGGGTGAAAGCCAGGGCTGTGCCTCTCCCAGTAAAACAGATGACTGGAATTGGATCAACCTTTATTTTTAACACATAATTCTGTCACCCAAAGTCCTGGGAGACCAAAGACAACATGGATCTACCTCGGGGGGGGTTGCACACCAAGCTACCCATTTGCCGACACCAAAATTCCACCAATCCTGTGGGTATCAAGAGGGACCCACCCACTGATCTTGCCAACCCCCTCCCCCCTCCAATTCTTCAGAGGCTGGACACTGTTAACACCATAAATAAACACAAACATTTTACCAGAGACAGCAAGGATCAATACCTGAACTGTGAAAATAACAAACAAAACAATTGGTTGGTGTTAAGGATCAGCTTGGCTATGTAGTCAATGTGTGACATCATAGACTCTATCATCAATGGTACAAGACATACTCAAAATGTAGAAATTTCCAGAAAAAAGCCAAATGCCGAATGCAAGACAGAAAATAAACCTATCCAGAAGATCCACCAAAAAGGGTACTCAATGTTAGATCTGAAGTTGTTACATTACTGTTATTGTAAATCTTCAGCACTAACCTTTGATGGTCCAGAAGTGGTGAAGACACTCCAGATGACTTCTTTTCTCTTCTGCTTGAGGAAGACAACTTTGGACTGGATTTTCGCTTTGGTGATCGATTTGATTTTTTGGGAGGTGGGGAAGGTGACAACTTAGACCTTACAGGCTCTGGAGAAATCTTAATACAAATGGGTAGACATATTTTAGAAAATTTGTAGAAGTGAATACTACAAATGAATAAGACAATGACAAACCATGAGCAACAAAAGCAGTGCATTACAGACTTTAAGTATCTAGTATATACTGCAGTGTGTATGGTGTAACAAGCATAGAATATAGAAAGCATAGGAAGTGATGTAAATAAGTATAACTGATTGAATCTGTGTTTTAATGTTGAACTTGAGCTGGAACATCATTCTGCGTTTTACACCCAAAGAAGCATTCATATGCAGAAACTTGTGTTTCAACATTCTCCATTGTTCCAGAGCCATTTTTTTTTTATTTGCTGCACCTTCCTGTTTGGATAGATTGACATGTGTAAGCCTTTTTGACGTGTTGAAGCATGCACTACATCCAAACTTGTGCAGTCTTCTTAAAACGAAACAGACAAACCTAAAATATACCAGTGCTGCAAAAACAATCCTCTCCTATGACTCAGGCAGAGCACTCCAAGACAAAGACTGCTAACTACAGTACGATTGAGGGAGGCAAAGAAAATACTATATACTGCATGCAAGTAGAGCTGATTGCCACAGAAATCAGCATTATGAAGCTAAAGGAGATAACTCAATTTTTCCCCAGGCAATAAAATGTGGATATTTATATCATAGCAACATATTTCCCACATGAATAAATACTACCAAAGTATTTCTAGTAAGGCACTTTTTTTTTTTTTTTGTAACAAACAAGTCAGCTACAGCTCAACTTACGAATTTCACAGTGAGAGTTATTGATTCTCAATGTATGTAAGAAGTATCTACAATAATCTGTAGTCCAGTTTCTTTTAATTCACCTAATCTGTACCCTGTCAAGGGTTACTTCAGTAACACCAGCTGCTACTAAGACTATTTTACCTCCTGCACTGATAAAGTGCATCTCACTAGTTACTACCTCTGCTCCACCAGCAGTTGATACTATGTATTTGTGTGTTGGACAAGATAAAAGTTTAGGACCACTGACACAGTGTCATCCCTGCAAAGCCACAGAAATGCAAACATTTCTATCCATTTGAGTAAAATCTGTGTCTACCTGCATCACTAAAATTACGTAAAAACTAGTAAGTGGCCCCATGTACTAATGTAGCTCACAAACAATTGTTGTAGATCGATACTTAATTCCTTTTAACTCAAATAACCTGATCTCATTTGAAAATGTGGGTGGCTGATGTTGACAAAAAATCAACTGCTCTATCAAACTTGTTCCTACTAGACAAAAGCTACACTTCTGAATTAATAAAACACTACACCTACATTTGAACTGCCAGCATATGAACTGTGATACTGATGGCAAAAGTTCAGGAATTAGATTGTGCTTTTGGATGAGCAGGCAGGAAGGCTTCATGTATAAACAGTTTGGTCTCTTCAAAAGGAAGACAACAATAGTCCATAGCAGGTTGCCAGCTTGAACAGCAACGCACAGAATTTATAACATGGGAGTCATTACACTTGAATAAAACTGAGACTTTTGAGATTCCTACCTCTGCAGGAAATGAGGAAAAAAATATCCCAGACAGTCAAATGATGACTATTAGTTGACTGATATGACAAATCCCTGACAAGTGTCTGAAGCCAAACACATCATCCATTGAAAAAAAAATATATAAGCGTGTAGGTAAGTGGAAAATTATTCAAAGTAACAGTGACTATGGAAATGAGTTAATAAAGCTGTTCTGGTCTACACAGTCAAGTCAACTTGGCAAACCAGCAAGCAAACAGAAGAGGAAATAAAAAAAAAAAAATGTAAAGGTAAAAAGCAAAAGTATAGGTATTCTTACAGATGGTCCAAATGCAAAAGCTTAGAGAATGGGCTTACTGCACATCAGTACCCTGATTGGAGAACGAGCGTTCTTCCAGCACGGTGGGCATAAAAAAAAAAAAAAAAAACGCTGCCATTATTTTACACTCACTAAGCAGTGCTTCTGCTGTTTAGCGAATGTGAAATGTAAAAAAAAGTAAAGTAAAATAAAAAAAAAATGTATGTGTTTATGTCTGCGCGTGAGAGTGTATGTGTGTATAAGTGTGAGACAGTGACTGGTTGAGCTACTATTTTACACACGCTAAGCAGCATTTTAGCAAGTGTAAAAAAAAGCAAGCGTGCGTGCGTGTGTGTGTGTCAGTGTATATGTGTATGAAAGTAAGAGAGAGATGATGGAAAATGAATCGGAAAAAATGTGTGTGCATGTGTGTGTATGTGTGTTTATGTTGCTGTCTGCATGTGAGTGAATGCATGCATGAAATCAGAAGAGTGAGTGAGAGAGAGAGAGAGAGTGAGAGAGAGTGTGAGAGAGAGAGAGAGAGTGAATGAGTGTGAGTGAGAAAGTGAAGAGAGAGAGATTGAGCGATCTCTAGCAGCATCACACAACAGCTTTGCGTACCTCTCGACTGTACCGCTCAGCACAAGAAATCTGGACAGAGCCATAAATAATGAGGAAACAAGGGCTAG